>NC_091302.1:6984859-7007359 GCF_038502225.1 Cherax quadricarinatus | reverse complement strand
CACCTCCTCCACCACCACCTCCTGCACCACCTACTCCACCTCCTCCTCCACCACCTCCTCCACCACCTCCTCCTCCCCCACCTCCTCCACCTCCTCCTCCACCACCTCCTGCACCACCTCCTCCACCACCTCCTCCACCACCTCCTGCACCTCCTCCTCCACCACCTCCTCCACCACCTCCTCCTCCTCAACCACCTCCTCCACCACCTCCTCCACCTTCCTCCTCCACCACCTCCTCCACCACCTCTTCCTCCACCTCCTGCACCTCCTCCTCCACCACCTCCTCCAACACCTCCTCCACCACCTCCTCCACCACCTCCTCCACCACCTCCTGCACCACCTTCTCCACCACCTCCTGCACCACCTCCTCCACCACCTTCTCCACCACCTCAGTCACCACCTCCTCCACCACCTCCTCCACCACCTCCTCCACCACCTCCTGCACCACCTCCTGCACCACCTCCTCCACCACCTCCTCCACCACCTCCTCCACCACCTCCTCCACCACCTCCTCCACCACCTCCTCCAACACCTCCTCCACCACCTCTTCCACCACCTCCTCCAACACCTCCTCCTCCACCTCCTGCAGCACCTCCTCCACCACCTCCTCCAACACCTCCTCACCTCCTTCTCCACCACCTCCTCCTCCTCCACCACCTCCTCCACCACCTCCTCCACCACCTCCTCCACCACCTCCTGCACTACCTCCTCCACCACCTCCTCCACCACCTCCTCCACGACCTACTGCACCACCTCCTCCACCACCTCCTCCACCACCTCCTCCACCACCTCCTGCAACACCTCCTCAACCACCTCCTCCACCATTTCCTCCACCACCTCCTCCACCACCTCCTCCACCACCTCCTGCACCACCTCCTCCACCACCTCCTCCAACACCTCCTCCACCACCTCCTCCACTACCTCTTCCACCACCTCCTCCACCACCTCCTCCAACTCCTCCTCCACCACCTACTCCACCACCTCCTACCCCACCTCCTCCACCACCTCCTCCACCACCTCCTCCACCACCTCCTGCACCACCTCCTGCGCCACCTCCTCCACCACCTCCTCCACCACCTCCTCCACCACCTCCTCCACCACCTCCTGCATCACCTCCTCCACCACCTCCTCCACCACCTCCTCCACCACCTCCTCCTCCACCACCTCCTCCACCTCCTCCTCCACTACCTCCTCTCTGGGTCACCAGAATCACTGGTCATATCAGCACATTACTTTAGCTAAGAGAGAGGCCACTTGGAGAAGGTAATAAATAATGAATAATGTCTTGGCGTCTTGAAGCTTCGTGTTGGTGACCCACCCGGAGCCTGTGGTTCGAACCCCAGGGCCCCACACCTTCCTTTCAGGGACGGAGGATCGAGCGCTCACACCTTCCTCGCGGGAGTTTAGATTAGCAATTATCTTGACAATGAAGCAGTGAGTAGTGGCTTGTGTGTGTGTGTGTGTGTGTGTGTGTGTGTGTGTGTGTGTGTGTGTGTGTGTGTGTGTGTGTGTGTGTGTGTGTGTGTGTGTGTGTGTGTGTGTGTGTGTGTGTGTTTGTGTGTGTATGTGTGTGTGTACTCACCTAATTGTGCTCACTTAGTTGTGGTTGCAGGGGTCGATTCACAGCTCCTGGCCCCGCCTCTTCACTGGTCGCTACTAGGTCACCCTTCGTGCTCCATGGGCTTCATCATACCTCTCCTTATAGCTATGTGTGGATCCTGTCTCCACTGCATCACTTCCTAGACTATTCTACTTCCTGACTACTCTGTGACTGAAGAAATACTTCCTAACATCCCTGTGATTCATCTGAGTCTTCAATTTCCAACTGTGACCCCTTGTTGTTGTGTCCCATCTCTGGAACATCCTGTCTCTGTCCACTTTGTCGATTCCTCTCAGTATTTTGTATGTCGTTATCATATCCCCCCTATCTCTCCTGTCCTCCAGTGTCTTCAGGTCGATTTAACCTTTCCTTGTAGGACATGCCCCTTAGCTCCGGGACTAGTCTTGTTGCAAACCTTTGCACACTCTTATTTTCTTTACGTACTTGGCTAGGTGTGGGTTCCAAACTGGTGCTGCATACTCCAATATATGCCTAATGTACACAATGTACAGGGTCCTGAAAGATTCCTTATTGAGATGTTGGAATGCTATTGAGATGTCCTTTTGTTAGGCGCCCATATGCTGCAGCAGATATTTGGTTGGTGTGCGCCTCAGGAGATGTGCTCGGTGTTATACTTACCCCGAGGTCCTTTTCCTCGAGTGAGGTTTGTAATCTCTGGCCCCCTAGACTGTACTCCTTCTGCGGTCTTCTTTGCCCTTCCCCAATCTTCATAGCTTTGCACTTGGTGGGGTTGAACTCCAGGAGCCAGTTGCTGGACCATGCCTGCAGCTTGTCCAGATCCCTTTGTAGTTCTGCCTGGTTCTTGCCCGATTGAATTCTTTTCATCAACTCCACATCATCTGCAAACAGCGACACTTCTGAGTCTATTCCTTCCGTCATGTCGTTCACAAATACCAGAAACAGCACCGGTCCTAGAACTGTGGAACCCTGCTCGTGACAGGCGTCCACTCTGACATCTCGCCAGGTACCATGACTCGCTGTTGTCTTCCTGACAGGCATTTCCTGATCCATTGCAATGCCTTCCTTGTTATCCCTGCCTGGTCCTCCAGCTTTTGCACTAATCTCTTGTGTGGAATTGTATCAAACGCCTTCTTACAGTCCACGAAAATGCAATCTACCCACCCCTCTCTCTCTTGTCTTACTGCTGTCACCAAGCCATAGAACTCCAATAGGTTTGTGACACAGGATTTCCCGTCCCTGAAACCATGCTGGCTGTTGCTGATAAGCTCATTCCTTTCTAGGTGCTTCACCACTCTTCTCCTGATAATCTTCTCCATGACTTTGCACGCTATATTTGTGGGTGACACTGGACTGTAGCTAAATGTTTCGTGTCTGTCTCCTTTTTTAAAAATTGGGACTATATTTGCTATCTTCATACCTCAGGTAGTTGCCCTGTTTCGATAGATGTGTTGAAGATTGTTGTTAGTGGTATGCATAGCTCCTCTGCTCCCTCTCTCAGTACTCATGGTGAGATGTTATTCGGTCCCATCGCCTCTGAGGTATCTAGCTCGCTTAGCAGCCTCTTCACTTCTTCCTCGGTTGTATGTAATGTGTCCAACAGTTAATGGTGTACCCCACCTCTCCGTCTTTCTGGAGTCCCTTCTGTCTCCTCTCTGAACACTTCTTTGAATCTCATGTTTAGCTCCTCAAATACTTTGCAGTCGCTTCATGTGATCTCTCCTCCTTCCTTCTTCGCCTGATTATCTATTCCTTGACTGTTGTTTTCCTCCTGATGTGGCTGTACAACAGCTTCAGGTCAGATTTGACTTTCGCTGCTATGTCGTTTTTGTATTGTCGTTGGGCCTCCCTTCTTACGTGTGCATATTCATTTCTGGCTCTGCGACTGCTCTCGTTCTCCTGGGTCCTTTGCCTTCTATACTTCTTCCATTCTCTAGCACACTTGGGTTTGGCCTCTCTACACCTTTGGGTGAACCAAGGGTTCATCCTGACTTTCTTGTTATTTCTGTTACCCTTGGGTACAAACCTCTCCTCAGCTTCCTTGCATATTGTTGTCACATATTCCATCATCTCGTTTACTGACTTCCCTGCCAGTTCTCTGTCCCACTGAACCTCGTGCAGGAAATTCTTCATGCCTGTGTGTGTGTGTGTGTGTGTGTGTGTGTGTGTGTGTGTGTGTGTGTGTGTGTGTGTGTGTGTGTGTGTGTGTGTGTGTGTGTGTGTGTGTGTGTGTGTGTGTGTGTGTGTGTGTGTGTGTGTGTGTGTGTTCGTGTGTGTGTACTCACCTAATTCTGGTTGCAGGGGTCGATTCAAAGTTCCTGGCCCCGCCTCTTCACTGGTCGCTACTAGGTCCACTCTCTCCCGGCTCCATGAGCTTTGTCATACCTCTTCTTAAAGCTATGTAAGGATCTTGCGTCCACTACACTACGAAGTCACACACACGTAGTGTGTGTGACTTCAATAATTATTTTTTTATAATATTTCCAATATTTAAAAAAATATTAATTTTCTTCTCTCTCTCTCTCTCTCTCTCTCTCTCTCTCTCTCTGCTTTCTTCCTTCCCTCTTCCCTCATCTCTTACCCAAAACTTAATTTTATTTTCCTTTATCATAATTGGCCAAAGATATTTGTCTTCAGTAATTATCAAGATAAGAGGAGTTTAATGTAGTGAGAATATGACATGAACGTTGTTAACTACATTTACCGGACAACTAACAATGTCAACAAACTGACTCATGTTGTAGCCAGACTTAGTCTTGGTTACCAGTACTTCTGACAGTCTGACACACACACAGACTGACTCATGTTGTAGCCAGACTTAGTCTTGGTTACCAGTACTTCTGACAGTCTGACACACACAGATAATTATCAAACTAAATACAAAGTGTGTGGTCAGTTTTATGATCACTGTCTTGAACACTATGTGCTTAATTGTCCACTTATTGAAGAATATAGAAATAGAGAGTATAACAACGTATAAGATAGGAACATAAGAAAGAAGGAGCCCTGCAGAAGGCCTGCTGTTCCATGCGAGGCAGGTCCAACTCATACCCACTCATGTATTCATGTAACTTATTTTTAAAACTGCACAAGGTTTTAGCTTCAATGACGCTACTCGGGAGGTCGCTCCTCTCATTCTATATATTTTCTGATTCTAATTTTTTCCAACTTGAAACCATTGCTGCGAGTCCTGTCTTAGACAGATATTATTTTTTATGTGATCCATTAGTCTTCTTTCACCTGTTGCCTTGGTTCACCTAGCTGTAAATAGGTACTTGTGTGTTGGTCTTCTTACACCTGTGGTCCTGGTTCACCTAGCAGTAAATAGGTGCCCGAATGTTAGACAGTTGTTATTTATACTGAGTTAAATGTCCTATAGATCTTCCTTCTTCTTCTTCGTCTTCTTCTTCTTCTTCTTCTTCTTCTTCTTCTTCTTCTTCTTCTTCTTCTTCTTCTTATTATTATTATTATTATTATTATTATTATTATTATTATTATTATTATTATTATTATTATTATTATTATTATTATTATTAATATTATTATTATTATTATAATTTGTCTCCTCTCCCTCCTCTTCCTCCTTCTGTTTCTTTGTATCGTTTTCTAGCCACACCATCTCTACCTTCCCTCACATCCCCCACCCTCCCCATCTTCTCCCACATCCCCTCCCTCGTACCACATCCCCCACCCTCCCCCACATCCCCTCCCTCGTACCACATCCCCCACCCTCCCCCACATCCCCTCCCTCGTACCACATCCCCCACCCTCTTAGCACAATGTTTCCAAGTGATGGACATTGAGTTAAGTGTTAAGAGGACCCACGATAGAGCATTTGAGGAAGATATGCACTCAGACACACTCTGAGACGCACTCAGCTATTAAGGCACTCAGGCAGTAGGAAAAAAAAGAGTTCCTTGTAACAGGTTTACCCTTTTAGAGCGGTATGGGTCATATATGGGTCCGTTTTATCACAGGAGGACGCTAAGTTGATGTAGCGGGAGGGAGGGAAGGAAGGAGGAAAGAAAGAAGGGAGGGAGAAAGGCAGGAGGGAGTGGAAGAGGCAAGAGGAAAGTAATCATGGAAGGAGAGTTAGGCAGGTAAGGAAAGAGGGAGGGAAGGAGAGAGAGAGAGAGAGAGAGAGAGAGAGAGAGAGAGAGAGAGAGAGAGAGAGAGAGAGAGAGAGAGAGAGAGAGAGAGAGAGAGAGAGAGAGAGAGAGAGAGAGAGAGAGAGAGAGAGAGGACTGGAAGGAGTGAGAAAAGTGAGGAAGAAGAAAGAGAAAGTGAAGAATTAAAAGTTCATATTAAATATAATTCATGAAATGAATTCTCTTGTAAAAGTGAGACATATGAGCAAGTCCCTTTACACCTGCTGCCGCCCTGTTCAGTGCAGTAAGTAGGTACCTGGGCGTCAGTCGACTGTTGTGAGTGGTATCCAGGAGGATTTTAATATACCTAGATATGGCCTTCCTTGGAAATGAGGTGAGGTAGGATAACAGCTCTTAGACAGCTCCTAGATAAAGACATAAGCTGAAAAACAAGCTTTTACCAAGATATTGTTATTTATGATCTGTGTAGTCCATTTCCTGTAAAATGAGTTAGGTTTAGACTTTGTTTTCGAATAATAACAATAATGGGCTCGATACGGCGTAAATTGTCAGTGGCTCTATAAACCATCAACAAGATACAGCTTGAGCTGTCAGTGGCCCTATAAACCATCAACAAGATACAGCTTGAGCTGTTAGTGGCCCTATAAACCATCAACAAGATACAGCTTGAGCTGTTAGTGGCCCTATAAACCATCAACAAGATACAGCTTGAGCTGTCAGTGGCCCTAAAAACCATCAACAAGATACAGCTTGAGCTGTTAGTAGCCCTATAAACCATCAACAAGAAGATGTGGCGAATGTTGTGAGTAGTCCTATAATCCCCAGCAGCAGCAACAACAACAACTACAACCAAAATAATATAAAAGGAACAGTTTCGAAAGTGAAAACAAAAATTTCATTCAGAATACAGGCAATTGCGACTGCACTCTCGCTTTGTTTACCATGAGTAGTGCGTGTGTTTCATAGCGTTCACGGATGAATACACTAACCTCACCAGACGCCTGCACACCCATAACCAAGTTGGTGCTCTTTTTATATGCATCATTACGTATCGGAACTACTTTCATCCTTAACTTAATTTGCAGAGAGAGAAAGAGAGAGAGAAAGAGAGAGAGAGAAAGAGAGAGAGATATAGAATACTGCTGGTAGCGCATGCCAAAAGCTGCTTGCTCTCCACCTCTCAGTTGTCTTTCTTCCAACACTTGGCTTGGGAATCTTTGTATTATAAGGAATAAGAGGAAGACGATGAGGAAAAGAGACGAGAAGAAGAAGAAGGAAAAGAAGAAGAAGAAGAAGAAGAAGAAGAAGAAGAAGAAGAAGAAGAAGAAGAAGAAGATTGAAGTCTTCATTATAATCTTTCACTATTAAGGGTTAACCTAGAATAACACAGGTCATGTCTGTGATCGGTTACGAGGGTTCTCCTACCCCCCCCCTCCCCGCTGTCCAACCTTTGAGATCAGACTACCTGTTCAGACAAGCTGTTCATGCTGGCAATCAGCAAGTCCACATAGCCATTAGAGCTAGACTGTTCTGCCTCCTACAGGAGGCACTAGTCCAGCTCTAGAAAATTTCTTTGCTAGGGCAACATCTCCAGCATCTGACAACTAAGATAAAGAGTCTTGAACCACACATGTTTTATTCTACACTTTCCTCAGTATTTTTCGCTGGTTCCTAACCTCCAGTGTGCACGGTAGGGACCAGATCCTCCAGTATCTTCCATGTATACATCACCAGGTATCTTTTTCTCCTCCGCTCCAGAGAGAACAATACAAGTTCTCTGAGCTGTACCTATCAATTTAGATATTTCATTAATTTCTGCGTGAAGAACAGAAAGCTACAATACCACGACTGGAACAACAGTGTGACTAGTTAATGGTCGAAGTCGAATCGAAACGTTGTCCTAAGTTTCTCTCTCCTATGTGTGGGTTACGTGTGTGTTTCTGCGTGTGTAGTGAGCGACCTCAGTACATGAGAGGCATTGTGAGCACAAGTGACTTACACAGCACCATCACTGGTATGGCTTCTCTTGTCATAATGTTGGTAGATTTACCGACAATATGTTAGGTAAAAGGACACAAGTGCAACTAATGCGACATTTTTCTTGTGGCAACGTTTCGCTTTGTCACGCAGAGGTATATATAAGTACAAAGTGAGGTACAAAACATAATAATAATCGTTGTAGGTGTTAGCAGTAATACTAGTAGTGGTAGTTGTAGTAATACTTGTAGTAGTAGTGGTAGTAGTAGTAGCACTTGTGGTGGTAGTAGTAGTAGCACTAGTAGTAGTAGCAGTACTTTCGTAATAATAGCAGTAGTAGTAGCAATAGTAACAGTAGTACTAGCAGTAGTAGTAGCAGCAACAGTAGTAATAGTTGCAGCAGTAGTAGTAGCACTAGTAGTGGTAGTAGTAGTTATAAAAGTTGTAGTAGTAGTAGCAACAGTATCAGTAGTAGTAGTAGCAATAGTAGTAGTAGTAGCACTAGTAGTGGTAGTACTACTTGTAGTAGCAGTAGTACTTGTGGTGGTAGTAGTAGTAGTAGCAGTAGTAGTAGTAGTAGCATTATTATTAGTAGTAATAGTAGCAGTACTAGTGGTGGTAGTAGTAATAGTAGTAGTAGTAGTAGCAGCAGCAGCAGTAGTGGTAGTAGCACTAGTAGTTGTAATACTTATGGTAGTAGCGGTAGTGGTAGCAGCTATGTAATATCACGGTTTATCTGAGGACAATTCTTGCTAACACTTCAGAGATGACGAAGCTGCCTTTATTCTGTTTAAGTTACAAATAACGTTTGATGATGATTCAAGACATTTACGTCTACGGAAATTAGGTTCTTTAACGACGTCCGCCTAATAATTGAAGATCCCAATTTCCGTAGACGTAAATGTCTTGACTCATCATTAAACGTTATTTTTAAAGCAAATGGAATAAAGGCAGCTTCAACATCTCTGAAGTATTAGAGCAATAAACCCTGACATCACATACCTACTACTACTTGTATTACCACTACTACTACTACTACTACTACTACTACTACTACTACTACTACTACCACAAGTACTACTACAGCTACCACTACTAGTATTACTTCTACTACCTGCAACAACTATATTATGCCATACACCTCACTCTAATACCTATATATACGCTTTGGCGAGCGAAACGTTGCCACAATAAAAATGTGGCATTAGCTGCACATGTTTCCTTGAACCTAACACTGCGTATCTTGTTTAGAAATATCTCTTAATTCACCCTTTTCATTTTTTTTCTCTCCTCTTCATTGTATCATCATGTTCTCTGCACAACAGATTATTGAACATAATTATTCCTGTGTTCTGTGCTCCGTGCTCGCTTCCAGTTCTGTGCTCCGTGCTCGCTTCCAGTTCTGTGCTCCGTGCTTGCTTCCAGTTCTGTGCTCCGTGCTTGCTTCCAGTTCTGTGCTCCGTGCTCGCTTCCAGTTCTGTGCTCCGTGCTCGCTTCCAGTTCTGTGCTCCGTGCTCGCTTCCAGTTCTGTGCTCCGTGCTCGCTTCCAGTTCTGTGCTCCGTGCTCGCTTCCAGTTCTGTGCTCCGTGCTTGCTTCCAGTTCTGTGCTCCGTGCTTGCTTCCAGTTCTGTGCTCCGTGCTTGCTTCCAGTTCTGTGCTCCGTGCTTGCTTCCAGTTCTGTGCTCCGTGCTTGCTTCCAGTTCTGTGCTCCGTGCTTGCTTCCAGTTCTGTGCTCCGTGCTCGCTTCCAGTTCTGTGCTCCGTGCTTGCTTCCAGTTCTGTGCTCCGTGCTCGCTTCCAGTTCTGTGTTCCGTGCTTGCTTCCAGTTCTGTGCTCCGTGCTCGCTTCCAGTTCTGTGCTCCGTGCTCGCTTCCAGTTCTGTGCTCCGTGCTTGCTTCCAGTTCTGTGCTCCGTGCTTGCTTTCAGTTCTGTGCTCCGTGCTTGCTTCCAGTTCTGTGCTCCGTGCTCGCTTCCAGTTCTGTGCTCCGTGCTTGCTTCCAGTTCTGTGCTCCGTGCTCGCTTCCAGTTCTGTGCTCCGTGCTCGCTTCCAGTTCTGTGCTCCGTGCTTGCTTCCAGTTCTGTGCTCCGTGCTTGCTTCCAGTTCTGTGCTCCGTGCTCGCTTCCAGTTCTGTGCTCCGTGCTCGCTTCCAGTTCTGTGCTCCGTGCTTGCTTCCAGTTCTGTGCTCCGTGCTCGCTTCCAGTTCAGTGCTCCGTGCTCGCTTCCAGTTCTGTGCTCCGTGCTTGCTTCCAGTTCTGTGCTCCGTGCTTGCTTCCAGTTCTGTGCTCCGTGCTCGCTTCCAGTTCTGTGCTCCGTGCTTGCTTCCAGTTCTGTGCTCCGTGCTCGCTTCCAGTTCTGTGCTCCGTGCTTGCTTCCAGTTCTGTGCTCCGTGCTCGCTTCCAGTTCTGTGCTCCGTGCTTGCTTCCAGTTCTGTGCTCCGTGCTCGCTTCCAGTTCTGTGCTCCGTGCTTGCTTCCAGTTCTGTGCTCCGTGCTCGCTTCCAGTTCTGTGCTCCGTGCTTGCTTCCAGTTCTGTGCTCCGTGCTTGCTTCCAGTTCTGTGCTCCGTGCTTGCTTCCAGTTCTGTGCTCCGTGCTCGCTTCCAGTTCTGTGCTCCGTGTGCTTCCAGTTCTGTGCTCCGTGCTCGCTTCCAGTTCTGTGCTCCGTGCTTGCTTCCAGTTCTGTGCTCCGTGCTTGCTTCCAGTTCTGTGCTCCGTGCTCGCTTCCAGTTCTGTGCTCCGTGCTTGCTTCCAGTTCTGTGCTCCGTGCTCGCTTCCAGTTCTGTGCTCCGTGCTTGCTTCCAGTTCTGTGCTCCGTGCTCGCTTCCAGTTCTGTGCTCCGTGCTTGCTTCCAGTTCTGTGCTCCGTGCTCGCTTCCAGTTCTGTGCTCCGTGCTTGCTTCCAGTTCTGTGCTCCGTGCTTGCTTCCAGTTCTGTGCTCCGTGCTCGCTTCCAGTTCTGTGCTCCGTGCTTGCTTCCAGTTTTGCTTGCTCCGTGCTTGCTTCCAGTTCTGTGCTCCTGTGCTCCGTGCTTGCTTCCAGTTCTGTGCTCCGTGCTTGCTTCCAGTTCTGTGCTCTGTGCTCGCTTCCAGTTCTGTGCTCCGTGCTGGCTTCCAGTTCTGTGCTCCGTGCTCGCTTCCAGTTCTGTGCTCCGTGCTTGCTTCCAGTTCTGTGCTCCGTGCTCGCTTCCAGTTCTGTGCTCCGTGCTCGCTTCCAGTTCTGTGCTCCGTGCTCTCTTCCAGTTCTGTGCTCCGTGCTTACCTGGAGGTTACCTGGAGGTTATTCCGGGGATCAACGCCCCCGCGGCCCGGTCCATGGCCAGGCCTCCCGATGGATCAGGGCTTGATCAACTAGGCTGTTACTGCTGGCCGCACGCAGTCCAACGTACGAGCCACAGCCCGGCTGATCCGGCACTGACTTAGGTATCTGTCCAGTCTCTCTTGAAGGCAGCCAGGGGTTTATTGGCAATTCCCCTAATGCTTGATGGGAGGCTGTTGAACAGTCTTGGGCCCCGGACACTTATGGTGTTTTCCCTTAGTGTACCAATGGCGCCCCTACTTTTTATTGAGGGCTTTTTGCATCGCCTGCCCAGTCTTTTACTTTCGTAGGGAGTGATTTCTGTGTGCAGATTTGGGACCATTCCTTCCAAGATTTTCCAAGTGTAGATTATGATATATCTCTCCCTCCTGCGTTCCAACGAGTACAAGTCAAGTGCTTCCAAGCGTTCCCAGTAGTTAAGGTGCTTGACAGAACTTATACGTGCAGTAAAGGATATCTGTACACTCTCTAGATCTGCGATTTCACCTGCTTTGAATGGAGATGCTGTACAGCCCTTGTGGCATAGCGCTTCTTTTTGATTATAATAATAAATTTGAATGGAGATGTTAATGTACAGCAGTATTCCAGCCTAGAGAGAACAAGTGATTTGAAAAGGATCATCATTGGCTTGGCATCTCTCGTTTTGAACGTTCTCATTATCCATCCTATCATTTTCTTTGCACTTGTGATCGTGGCACTGTTGTGATCCTTGAAAGTGAGATCCTCAGACATTACTACTCCCAGGTCTCTTACATTATTTTTCCGCTCTATTGTATGGCCGGAGCTTGCTTCCAGTTCTTCCTTCCATACGTAAGCAGATGGAGCTTGTCACCTGTGAACATCAAATTAATTTCATTTGTGTGATGGTAAAGCATTATGATATCTGTAGTTTACTCCGTGTCTTCCACTGAGGTATACTTTTATACCTGTTCGAGAAAGGTACACCCTACTGTATCCCATAGATTCATCCCACTGTACCTCCAGAAACAGAGAAACTGCATAAAGTGTCAAGGGAAATGGAGGGTGAGATAGCATAGCAGAATACTATAGAAGCAGAAGCATAGATATACAAACCTCAGAGAGAGAGGCCAAGCCCATGATGACACTCTTCAGGTCACTTGTTCTATCTAGGCTGGAATATTGCTGCACACTAACAGCACCTTTCAAGGCAGGTGAAATTGCCGACCTAGAAAATGTACAGAGAACCTTCACGGCGCGCATAACGGAGATAAAACACCTCAATTATTGGGAGCGCTTGAGGTTCCTAAACCTGTATTCCCTGGAACGCAGGAGGGAGAGATACATGATTATATACACCTGGAAAATCCTAGAGGGACTAGTACCGAACTTGCACACGAAAATCACTCACTACGAAAGCAAAAGACTTGGCAGACGATGCACCATCCCCCCAATGAAAAGCAGGGGTATCACTAGCACGTTAGGAGACCATACAATAAGTGTCATTGGCCCGAGACTGTTCAACTGCCTCCCAGCACACATAAGGGGGATTACCAACAGACCCCTGGCAGTCTTCAAGCTGGCACTGGACAAGCACCTAAAGTCAGTTCCTGATCAGCCAGGCTGTGGCTCGTACGTTGGTTTGCGTGCAGCCAGCAGCAACAGCCTGGTTGATCAGGCTCTGATCCACCAGGAGGCCTGGTCACAGACCGGGCCGCGGGGGCGTTGACCCCCGGAACTCTCTCCAGGTAAACTCCAGGTAAACTCCAGAGAGAAAGAGAGAGAGAGAGAGAGAGAGAGAGAGAGAGAGAGAGAGAGAGAGAGAGAGAGAGAGAGAGAGAGAGAGAGAGAGAGAGAGAGAGAGATTTACACCTGTCACAACACCTCCGTCCCTTGAGAAATGATCGTCTAATCTTGTGTTGAAAGGTAGAAGAGTGTGTGAGGTCGTCTGCCAGAGATGACTGGGTCGTACTCTTGTGATGCAAGAGTTTCCGGATAGGAAATAGCGCTCTTGGACCATCTTGCAACGTCTTGGACAGTCTTGGGCCACCTAGGACCGCCTAGGACCGTCTTGAATCGTCTTGGACCATCTTGCTTGTTCCCTATGTTCATCTGGCAGTAAACAGGAACCTGGATGTTGTTAAACTGTTGAGGGTGTCATCCTGGGTATGGAAAGACGTATGAACAAGACTTGCTGCCCCTGTTGACCTAGCAGTAAATAGGTACCTGTAGGCTTCTTCAGTCAAATACACAGGCAGCAGGCGTAGTAATGAAATAAAGATGATGTAATCAGTAAATCAACGTTGGAGAAAAAGTAGTTAAGGTGGTCAGTCCCTCAGCCTGGAGAAGAGTTCAGCACCATGGTCCGGAACGACATCGTTCCTGAGTGGTTTTGAGAAAGACCTGCCTTGTACGGGCAAGTAGGCCTGCTGCTTTGTTCCTCCATTCTTACATTCTTATTGTTAAAACAGTTTTTTTTTTCCTTTACATCAATTTGGGTCTTATGAGATGGTCTGGAGAGGCAGCAGAGACCGATTTAGACCGCCTCGAAACAGGTGGTGTAGAGCAGACCATTAATTCGGAGCGGGACGCCGAAGATGAGAGAGTCTTCCCCGTCACTTAAGTGTAAACACCGGCTTGTAAGTGTGTGTTTGTTCTGTGATTTTAACGTACTTATCCATCCAACATCAACCCTCATCTATCCTCGTGTCCGTGTACCTTCCCATCCCCCGTGAGTCCCCATCCTTCCTGTGTTCCCATCCCCCGTGAGTCCCCATCCTTCCTCTGTTACCATCCCCGTGAGTCCCTATCCTTCCTGTGTTCCCATCCCCCGTGAGTCCCCATCCTTCCTCTGTTACCATCCCCGTGAGTCCCTATCCTTCCTGTGTTCCCATCTCCCGTGAGTCCCCATCCTTCCTGTGTTGGAAACATAAACACATATGCAGTTTAATGTGATCCTTTATTGACAACGTATCGCCCACACAGTGGGCTTTTTCACAACTTGTCCAATACCCCTGCCAGGCTACCCAAGACTCTATAACCCCACTCGGTGGATCATCAGATGCAGCATTCTCCACCTGACCTCAACATTCTGAACCTGACTATAAATACTCTCGTACTTTCCACCCCAGGTAGATCTGTTTGTGACTTGAAAAAGTCCACTGTGTGGGCGAAACGTTGTCAATGAAGGATCACATTAAACCGCATATGTGTTTATGTTTCCATAGTGTTGGTATTTTATACCATTTATTTTCATCCTTACTGTGTTCCCATCCCCCGTAAGTCCCTATCCTTCATGTGTTACCATCCCCCGTGAGTCCCTATCCTTCATGTGTTACCATCCCCCGTGAGTCCCTATCCTTCATGTGTTACCATCCCCGTGAGTCCCTATCCTTCCTGTGTTACCATCCCCCGTGAGTCCCTATCCTTCATGTGTTACCATCCCCGTGAGTCCCTATCCTTCATGTGTTACCATCCCCCGTGAGTCCCTATCCTTCATGTGTTACCATCCCCCGTGAGTCCCTATCCTTCATGTGTTACCATCCCCCGTGAGTCCCTATCCTTCATGTGTTACCATCCCCGTGAGTCCCTATCCTTCATGTGTTACCATCCCCGTGAGTCCCCATTCTTCCTGTGTTACCATCCCCCGTGAGTCCCTACCCTTCATGTGTTACCATCCCCGTGAGTCCCTATCCTTCATGTGTTACCATCCCCGTGAGTCCCCATTCTTCCTGTGTTACCATCCCCCGTGAGTCCCTATCCTTCATGTGTTACCATCCCCGTGAGTCCCCATCCTTCCTGTGTTCCCATCCCCCGTGAGTCCCCATCCTTCCTGTGTTACCATCCCCGTGAGTCCCCATCCTTCCTGTGTTACCATCCCCGTGAGTCCCCATCCTTCCTGTGTTACCATCCCCGTGAGTCCCCATCCTTCCTGTGTTACCATCCCCCGTGAGTCCCTATCCTTCCTGTGTCCATCCCTGTGAGTCCCCATCCTTCCTGTGTACCCATCACCCGTGAGCCCCCATCCTTCCTGTGTTACCATCCCCCGTGAGTCCCCATCCTTCCTGTGTTACCATCCCCCGTGAGTCCCCATCCTTCCTGTGTTCCCATCCCCCGTGAGTCCCCATCCTTCCTGTGTTCCCATCCCAGTGAGTCCCCATCCTTCCTGTATTACCATCCCCGGTGAGTCCCGATCCTTCCTGTATTACCATCCCCCATGAGTCCCCATCCTTCCTGTATTACCATCCCCCGTGAGTCCCCATCCTTCCTGTGTTACCATCCCCCGTGAGTCCCCATCCTTTCTGTGTTCCCATTCTTCGGGAGTCCCCATCCTTCCTGCGTTACCATCCCCCTTGAGTCCCCATCCTTCCTGTGTTACCATCCCCCGTGAGTCCCCATCCTTCCTGTGTTACCATCCCCCGTGAGTCCCCATCCTTCCTGTGTTACCATCCCCCGTGAGTCCCCATCCTTCCTGTGTTACTATTCCCCGTGAGTCCTCATCCTTCCTGTGTTACTATTCCCCGTGAGTCCCCATTCTTCCTGTGTTCCATCACTCCTATGTTCCCATCACTACTATGTTCCCATCACTCCTATGTTCCCATCACACCTATGTTCCCATCACTCCTGTATTCCCATCACGCCTATGTTCTCATCACGCTTATGTTCCCATCACTCCTATGTTCCCATCACTCCTAGGTTCCCATCACGCCTATGTTCCTATCACGCCTATGTTCTCATCACTCCTATGTTCCCATCACGCCTATGTTCCCATTATGTCCGTGTTCCCATCACGCCTATGTTCCCATCACGTTTATGTTCCCATCACGCCTATGCTCCAATCACTCTATTGTTCGCATCACTCCTATGTTCCCATCACACCTATGTTCTCATCACGTCTATGTTCTCATCATGGACGTGTTCCCATCATGCCTATGTTCCCATCACTCCAATGTTCTCATCACGCCAATGTTCCCATCATGCTAATGTTCCCATCACTCCATTGTTCCCATCACTCCTATGTTCCCATCATGCCTATGTTCTCATCATGCCTATGTTCCCATCACTCCTATGTTCCCATCACGCCTATGTACCCACCATACCTATGTTCCCATCATGCGTATGTTCCCATCACTCCTATGTTCCCATCACTCCTATGTTCCCATCACGCCTATGTTCCCATCATGCCTATGTTCCCATCATGCCTATGTTCCCATCACTCCTATGTTCCCATCACGCCTATGTTCCCATCATGCCTATGTTCCCACCATGCCTATGTTCCCATCACTCCTATGTTCCCATCATGCCTATGTTCCCATCACTCCTATGTTCCCATCACGCCTATGTTCCCATCATGCCTATGTTCCCATCACTCCTATGTTCCCATCTCTCCTATGTTCCCATCATGCCTATGTTCCCATCACTCCTGTTTCCATCATGCCTATGTTCCCATCACTCCTATGTTTCCATCACTCCTATGTTCCCATCAAGCCTATGTTCCCATCACTCCTATGTTTCCATCACTCCTGTGTTCCCATCACCCCTATGTTCCCATCACGCCTATGTTTCCATCACTCCTATGTTCCCATCACGCCTATGTTCCCATCACTCCTATGTTTCCATCACTCCTGTGTTCCCATCACTCCCATGTTCCCATCACGCCAATGTTTCCATCACTCTTATGTTCCCATCACGCCTATGTTCCCATCACTCCTATGTTTCCATCACTCCTGTGTTCCCATCACCCCTATGTTCCTATCACGCCTATGTTTCCATCACTCCTATGTTCCCATCACGCCTATGTTCCCATCACTCCTATGTTTCTATCACTCCTGTGTTCCCATCACTCCTATGTTCCCATCACGCCTATGTTCCCATCACTCCTATGTTCCCATCACTTCTATGTTTCCATCACTCCTGTGTTCCCATCACTCCTATGTTCCCATCACGCCTATGTTTCCATCACTAATATGTTCCCATCACGCCTATGTTCCCATCACTCCTATGTTTCCATCACTCCTGTGTTCCCATCACTCCTATGTTCCCATCACGCCTATGTTCCCATCACTCCTATGTTCCCATCACTTCTATGTTTCCATCACTCCTGTGTTTCCATCACTCCTATGTTCCCATCACGCCTATGTTCCCATCACTCCTATGTTCCCATCACTCCTATGTTTCCATCACTCCTGCTTCCATCACTCCTATGTTCCCATCACGCCTATGTTCCCATCACTCCTATGTTCCCATCAATCCTATGTTTCCATCACTCCTATGTTTCCATCACTCCTATGTTTCCATCACTCCTATGTTCCCATCACGCCTATGTTCCCATCACTCCTATGTTTCCATCACTCCTGTGTTCCCATCACTCCTATGTTCCCATCACGCCTATGTTTCCATCACTCCTATGTTCCCATCACGCCTATGTTCCCATCACTCCTATGTTTCCATCACTCCTGTGTTCCCATCACTCCTATGTTCCCATCACGCCTATGTTTCCATCACTCTTATGTTCCCATCACGCCTATGTTCCCATCACTCCTATGTTTCCACCACTCCTGTGTTCCCATCACTCCTATGTTCCCATCACGCCTATGTTTCCATCACTCCTATGTTCCCATCACGCCTATGTTCCCATCACTCCTATGTTTCCATCACTCCTATGTTTCCATCACTCCTGCTTCCATCACTCCTATGTTCCCATCACGCCTATGTTCCCATCACTCCTATGTTCCCATCAATCCTATGTTCCCATCACTCCTATGTTCCCATCACGCCTATGTTTCCATCACTCCTATGTTCCCATCACGCCTATGTTCCCATCACTCCTATGTTTCCATCACTCCTGTGTTCCCATCACTCCTATGTTCCCATCACGCCTATGTTTCCATCACTCTTATGTTCCCATCACGCCTATGTTCCCATCACTCCTATGTTTCCATCACTCCTGTGTTCCCATCACTCCTATGTTCCCATCACGCCTATGTTTCCATCACTCCTATGTTCCCATCACGCCTATGTTCCCATCACTCCTATGTTTCCATCACTCCTGTGTTCCCATCACCCCTATGTTCCCATCACGCCTATGTTTCCATCACTCTTATGTTCCCATCACGCCTATGTTCCCATCACTCCTATGTTTCCATCACTCCTGTGTTCCCATCACCCCTATGTTCCTATCACGCCTATGTTTCCATCACTCCTATGTTCCCATCACGCCTATGTTCCCATCACTCCTATGTTTCTATCACTCCTGTGTTCCCATCACTCCTATGTTCCCATCACGCCTATGTTCCCATCACTCCTATGTTCCCATCACTTCTATGTTTCCATCACTCCTATGTTCCCATCACGCCTATGTTTCCATCACTCCTATGTTCCCATCACGCCTATGTTCCCATCACTCCTATGTTTCCATCACTCCTGTGTTCCCATCACTCCTATGTTCCCATCACGCCTATGTTCCCATCACTCCTATGTTCCCATCACTTCTATGTTTCCATCACTCCTGTGTTTCCGTCACTCCTATGTTCCCATCACGCCTATGTTCCCATCACTCCTATGTTCCCATCACTCCTATGTTTCCATCACTCCTGCTTCCATCACTCCTATGTTCCCATCACGCCTATGTTCCCATCACTCCTATGTTCCCATCACTCCTATGTTTCCATCACTCCTATGTTTCCATCACTCCTATGTTTCCATCACTCCTATGTTCCCATCACGCCTATTTTCCAATCACTCCTATGTTCCCATCACTCCTATGTTTCCATCACTCCTATGTTCCCATCACTCCTATGTTGCCATCACGCCTATGTTCCCATCACTCCTATGTTTCCATCACTCCTATGTTTCCATCACTCCTATGTTTCCATCACTCCTATGTTTCCATCACCCCTATGTTTCCATCACTCCTATGTTTCCATCACTCCTATGTTTCCATCACTCCTATGTTTCCATCACTCCTATGTTTCCATCACTCCTATGTTTCCATCACTCCTATGTTTCCATCACTCCTATGTTTCCATCACTCCTATGTTTCCATCACTCCTATGTTTCCATCACTCCTATGTTTCCATCACTCCTATGTTTCCATCACTCCTATGTTTCCATCACTCCTATGTTTCCATCACTCCTATGTTTCCATCACTCCTATGTTTCCATCACTCCTATGTTTCCATCACTCCTATGTTTCCATCACTCCTATGTTTCCATCACTCCTATGTTTCCATCACTCCTATGTTTCCATCACTCCTATGTTTCCATCACTCCTATGTTTCCATCACTCCTATGTTTCCATCACTCCTATGTTTCCATCACTCCTATGTTTCCATCACTCCTATGTTTCCATCACTCCTATGTTTCCATCACTCCTATGTTTCCATCACTCCTATGTTTCCATCACTCCTATGTTTCCATCACTCCTATGTTTCCATCACTCCTATGTTTCCATCACTCCTATGTTTCCATCACTCCTATGTTTCCATCACTCCTATGTTTCCATCACTCCTATGTTTCCATCACTCCTATGTTTCCATCACTCCTATGTTTCCATCACTCCTATGTTTCCATCACTCCTATGTTTCCATCACTCCTATGTTTCCATCACTCCTATGTTTCCATCACTCCTATGTTTCCATCACTCCTATGTTTCCATCACTCCTATGTTTCCATCACTCCTATGTTTCCATCACTCCTATGTTTCCATCACTCCTATGTTTCCATCACTCCTATGTTTCCATCACTCCTATGTTTCCATCACTCCTATGTTTCCATCACTCCTATGTTTCCATCACTCCTATGTTTCCATCACTCCTATGTTTCCATCACTCCTATGTTTCCATCACTCCTATGTTTCCATCACTCCTATGTTTCCATCACTCCTATGTTTCCATCACTCCTATGTTTCCATCACTCCTATGTTTCCATCACTATGTTTCCATATGTTTCCATCACTCCTATGTTTCCATCACGCCTATGTTTCCATCACGCCTATGTTTCCATCACGCCTATGTTTCCATCACTCCTATGTTTCCATCACGCCTATGTTTCCATCACTCCTATGTTTCCATCACTCCTATGTTTCCATCACGCCTATGTTTCCATCACGCCTATGTTTCCATCACGCCTATGTTTCCATCACGCCTATGTTTCCATCACGCCTATGTTTCCATCACGCCTATGTTTCCATCACGCCTATGTTTCCATCACTCCTATGTTTCCATCACTCCTATGTTTCCATCACGCCTATGTTTCCATCACGCCTATGTTTCCATCACGCCTATGTTTCCATCACGCCTATGTTTCCATCACGCCTATGTTTCCATCACTCCTATGTTTCCATCACGCCTATGTTTCCATCACGCCTATGTTTCCATCACGCCTATGTTTCCATCACTCCTATGTTTCCATCACGCCTATGTTTCCATCACGCCTATGTTTCCATCACGCCTATGTTTCCATCACTCCTATGTTTCCATCACTCCTATGTTTCCATCACGCCTATGTTTCCATCACGCCTATGTTTCCATCACGCCTATGTTTCCATCACGCCTATGTTTCCATCACTCCTATGTTTCCATCACGCCTATGTTTCCATCACGCCTATGTTTCCATCACGCCTATGTTTCCATCACTCCTATGTTTCCATCACTCCTATGTTTCCATCACGCCTATGTTTCCATCACGCCTATGTTTCCATCACGCCTATGTTTCCATCACGCCTATGTTTCCATCACTCCTATGTTTCCATCACTCCTATGTTTCCATCACTCCTATGCTTCCATCACGCCTATGTTTCCATCACGCCTATGTTTCCATCACGCCTATGTTTCCATCACGCCTATGTTTCCATCACTCCTATGTTTCCATCACTCCTATGTTTCCATCACGCCTATGTTTCCATCACGCCTATGTTTCCATCACTCCTATGTTTCCATCACTCCTATGTTTCCATCACGCCTATGTTTCCATCACGCCTATGTTTCCATCACGCCTATGTTTCCATCACGCCTATGTTTCCATCACGCCTATGTTTCCATCACTCCTATGTTTCCATCACTCCTATGTTTCCATCACGCCTATGTTTCCATCACGCCTATGTTTCCATCACTCCTATGTTTCCATCACTCCTATGTTTCCATCACGCCTATGTTTCCATCACGCCTATGTTTCCCTTCATTTATCTTTTAAATTCCATTATTGAACATCCTATTTCCTTACTCCCGCCTCCCACACATAGTCACACACACACACACACACACACACACACACACACACACACACACACACACACACACACACACACACACACACACACACACACACACACACACACACACACACACACACACACACACACACACACACACACACACACACACACACACACACACACACACACACACACACACACACACACACACACACACACACACACACACACACACACAGAGGAAAGTTTTGTTCCCAAGGGAAACAGAAATAATAGGAAGACCAAAACGAGTCCTTGGTTTACCCGAAGGTGTAGGGAGGCAAAAACTAAGTGCAACAGAGAATGGAAAAGGTACAGGAGGCATAGGACCCAGGAAAACAAGGAGATTAGTAGAAGAGCCAGAAACGAGTATGCACAGATAAGGAGGGAGGCCCAGCGACAGTATGAAAACGACATAGCATCGAAAGTCAAATCTGACCCGAAACTGCTGTATAGCCACATTAGGAGGAAGACAACAGTCAAGGACCAGGTGATAAGGCTGAGGAAAGAAGGTGGAGAACTCACAAGAAACGATCAAGAGGTATGTGAGGAGCTCAACACGAGATTTAAGGAAGTATTTACAGTAGAGACAGGAAGGACTCTGTGGGGACAGACCAGATGGGGACACCAGCAAGGAATACACCAACAAGTGTTGGACGACATACATACAGATGAGGAGGAGGTGAAGAAACTGCTAAGGGACATCGATACCTCAAAGGCAATGGGACTGGACAACATCTCTCCGTGGGTCCTTAGAGAGGGAGCAGATATGTTGTGCATGCCACTTACCACAATCTTCAACACATCCCTGGAAACTGGGCAACTACCTGAGGTATGGAAGATGGCAAATGTAGTTCCCATTTTCAAAAAAGGAGACAGAAAAGAGGCACTAAACTATAGACCTGTGTCATTGACGTGTATAGTATGCAAAATTATGGAGAAGATTATCAGGAGGAGAGTGGTGGAGCACCTGGAACGGAACAGGAGTATAAATGCCAACCAGCACGGATTCACGGAAGGCAAATCCTGTGTCACAAACCTTCTGGAGTTTTATGATAAAATAACAGAAGTAAGACACGAGAGAGAGGGGTGGGTTGATTGCATCTTCTTGGACTGCAAGAAGGCCTTTGACACAGTTCCTCACAAGAGATTAGTGCAGAAGCTAGAGCATCAGGCGCATATAACAGGAAGGGCACTGCAATGGATCAGAAAATACCTGACAGGGAGGCAACAACGAGTCATGGTACGTAATGATGTATCACAGTGGGCACCTGTGACGAGCGGGGTCCCACAGGGGTCGGTCCTAGGACCAGTGC
>NC_091302.1:6954859-6979859 GCF_038502225.1 Cherax quadricarinatus | reverse complement strand
GTAACTGTTAAGCAGTGTAACTGTTGTAACAGGAACGCTATGATTGAATATAAGAGTATGTAATTCTCAAGGATGGAAAACAATAAACTCACGACAATAGGCTTACCTGAAGTTAGAATTTATACAGATATTAACATTATACAGGAGTTTACGCTTACAACAATGTTCACATGATATTTAGTATCAAACAATGAGAGGAACATCCGAGGAAGTTTTCAGTGTATACAAGGCCCTTATTATTACGTGCAAGGAGAAGAGCAGATTAACTGTCAAGGGACTGCTTCCCAAATATGTTAATAACTGAAGACGGCCATTTTTAAATTAAGTATTTCAGAGCATAACATAAGTATGTTATAGACCTGTAAGATGATGTCAGCAGTGACAGAAGGCTTGTTTTCAGATGATGGTCTGCATCTTAGTGATAGAGGTCAAATATGATTAGGAACGGTATTTTAGATAAAGTTGAAACTAATTTCACAAGTTAATGAACCGTATGTAAGAGCGAAGTTATGTTTTATTAGTCAAAATCTGATAAATCTCCCGTGTGTTGCTACACTATTCTATATGATAGTTACACAGTGGTAACAACAGCAGTGTGATGCTACACTATTCTATATGACAGTTCATAGTAAGAAATACAACTATCTAGGTTTTCCTAGAAAGGCCCTGATAGGTGAAGGGAAGGCTGAGGAAGGCAAGGGTGACATCAACAGGAAGCTGGAATTGTTGATGTCTTGCCTGGCTCGCGAGGTCAGGTAATAGATCTGTTGCCAGGAAGACATCAGATCTATTATACGTCTCACTACAGCTGACGTCTGAGAATTTTCCACCCTTTCGTTCCTTGTAGACCAACATCAGGATGACTAACGTCCTGAACGTACCTATACGTTGTCCAAATGTGAGTTTTTTCAGTCATTTGAGATGTAGATAAAAGTAATACACACACACACACTCACACACACACACACACATACATACACACACACACACACACACACTCACACACACACACATACATACACACACACACACACACACACACATACACACACACACACACACACACACACACACACACACACACACACACACACACACACACACACACACACACACACACACACACACACACACACACTCACACACACACACACACATACATACACACACACACACACACACACACATACACACACACACACACACACACACACATACACACACACACACACACATACACACACACACACACACACACACACACACACACACATACATACACACACACACAGACACACACACACACACACACACACACACACACACACACACACACACTGAACCTGAACGGGGTTCAGTGGGACAGAGAACTGGCAGGGAAACCAGTTAATGAGATGATGGAATATGTAGCAATAAAATGCAAGGAGGCTGAGGAGAGGTTTGTACCCAAGGGTAACAGGAGTAATGAAAAAGCCAGGATGAGCCCATGGTTTACCCAAAGGTGCAGGGAGGCAAAAACCAAGTGTGCTAGGGAATGGAAGAAATATAGAAGGCAAAGGACCCAGGAGAATAAGGAGAACAGTCGTAGAGCCAGAAATGAATATGCACAGATAAGAAGGGAGGCCCAAAGACAATATGAAAATGACATAGCAGCGAAAGCCAAATCTGACCCGAAACTGTTGTACAGCCACATCAGGAGGAAAACAACAGTCAAGGACCAGGTAATCAGGCTAAGGAAGGAAGGAGGAGAGACAACAGGAAATGACCGGGAAGTATGTGAAGAACTCAACAAGAGATTCAAAGAAGTGTTCACAGAGGAGACAGAAGGGACTCCAGAAAGACGGAGAGGTGGGGCACACCACCAAGTGCTGGACACAGTGCACACAACCGAGGAAGAAGTGAAGAGGCTTCTGAGTGAGCTAGATACCTCAAAGGCAATGGGGCCAGATAACATCTCCCCATGGGTATTGAGAGAGGGAGCAGAGGCGCTATGTGTACCCCTAACAACAATATTCAATACATCTATCGAAACAGGGAGATTGCCTGAGGCATGGAAGACAGCAAATGTAGTCCCAATCTTTAAAAAAGGAGACAGACATGAAGCATTAAACTACAGACCAGTGTCACTGACATGTATAGTATGCAAAATCATGGAGAAGATTATCAGGAGAAGAGTGGTGGAACACCTAGAAAGGAATGATCTCATCAACAGCAGCCAGCATGGTTTCAGGGACGGGAAATCCTGTGTCACAAACCTACTGGAGTTCTATGACATGGTGACAGCAGTAAGACAAGAGAGAGAGGGGTGGGTGGATTGCATTTTCTTGGACTGCAAGAAGGCGTTTGACACAGTTCCACACAAGAGATTGGTGCAAAAACTGGAGGACCAAGCAGGGATAACAGGGAAGGCACTACAATGGATCAGGGAATACTTGTCAGGAAGACAGCAGCGAGTCATGGTACGTGGCGAGGTGTCAGAGTGGGCACCTGTGACCAGCGGGGTCCCGCAGGGGTCAGTCCTAGGACCAGTGCTGTTTCTGGTATTTGTGAACGACATGACGGAAGGAATAGACTCTGAGGTGTCCCTGTTTGCAGATGACGTGAAGTTGATGAGAAGAATACACTCGATCGAAGACCAGGCAGAACTACAAAGGGATCTGGACAGGCTGCAGAACTGGTCCAGCAATTGGCTCCTGGAGTTCAATCCCACCAAGTGCAAAGTCATGAAGATTGGGGAAGGGCAAAGAAGGCCGCAAACGGAGTACAGTCTAGGGGGTCAGAGACTACAAACCTCACTCAAGGAAAAAGATCTTGGGGTGAGTATAACACCAGGCACATCTCCTGAAGCGCACATCAACCAAATAACTGCTGCAGCATATGGGCGCCTAGCAAACCTCAGAACAGCATTCCGACATCTTAATAAGGAATCGTTCAGGACCCTGTACACCGTATACGTTAGGCCCATATTGGAGTATGCGGCACCAGTTTGGAACCCACACCTAGCCAAGCACGTAAAGAAACTAGAGAAAGTGCAAAGGTTTGCAACAAGACTAGTCCCAGAGCTAAGAGGTATGTCCTACGAGGAGAGGTTAAGGGAAATCAACCTGACGACACTGGAGGACAGGAGAGATAGGGGGGACATGATAACGACATACAAAATACTGAGAGGAATTGACAAGGTGGACAAAAACAGGATGTTCCAGAGATTGGACACAGTAACAAGGGGACACAGTTGGAAGCTAAAGACACAGATGAATCACAGGGATGTTAGGAAGTATTTCTTCAGCCACAGAGTAGTCAGTAAGTGGAATAGTTTGGGAAGCGATGTAGTGGAGGCAGGATCCATACATAGCTTTAAGCAGAGGTACGATAAAGCTCACGGCTCAGGGAGAGTGACCTAGTAGCGATCAGTGAAGAGGCGGGGCCAGGAGCTCGGACTCGACCCCCGCAACCTCAACTAGGTGAGTACAACTAGGTGAGTACACACACACACACACACACACACACACACACATACATACACACACACACATACACACACACACACACACACACACACACACACACACACACACACACATACACACACACACACACACACACACACATACATACACACACATACACACACGCACACACGGTAAAACATTAAGATAATACTACTACTATTTTCACTACGTTAATTCAGTAATTTTAGCGTCAGTGACGAGGCTCAGGTGTTGACAATTAGGACTGAGTTATGAATGAAATTGTATTATCAGGAGTAATTATCAAATGGGAGATAATACTCCACTCATGATGCATTAAAATGTGTGTACTCACCTATTTGTGGTTGCAGGGGTCGAGTCACAGCTCCTGGCCCCGCCTCTTCGCTGATTGCTACTAGGTCCTCTCTCTCCCTGCCCCATGAGCTTTATCATACCTTGCCTTAAAACTATGTATGGTTCCCGCCTCCACTACGTCACTTTCTAGACTATTCCACGGCCTGACGACTCTATGACTGAAGAAATACTTCCTAACATCCCATTGATTCATCTGAGTCTTCAACTTCCAATTGTGACCTCTTGTGTCTGTGTCCCACCTCTGGAACATCCCGTCTTTGTCCACCTCGTCTATTCCGCGCAGTATTTTATATGTCATTATCATGTCTCCCCTTACCCTCCTGTCCTCCAGGGTTGTCAGGCCGATTTCCCTCAACCTTTCTTCGTAGGACAATCCCCGTAGCTCTGGGACTAGTCTTGTTGCAAACCTTTGCACTTTCTCTAATTTCTTGACGTGCTTGACTAGGTGTGGATTCCAAACTGGTGCTGCATACTCCAGTATGGGCCTGACGTAAATGGTATACAAAGTCTTAAACGAATCCTTACTGAGGTATCGGAACGCTATCCGTAGGTTTGCCAGGCGCCCGTATGCTGCAGCAGTTATCTGATTGATGTGCGCCTCAGGAGATATCCTCGGTGTTATACTCACTCCAAGAACTTTTTCCTTGAGTGAGATTTGTAGTCTTTGGCCCCCTAGACTGTACTCTTTCTGTGGTCTTCTTTGCCCTTTCCCGATCTTCATGACTTTGCACTTGGTAGGGTTGAACTCCAGGAGCCAGTTGTTGGAACAGGCCTGCAGCCTGTCCAGATCCCTTCTAAGTTCTGCTTTATCCTCCTCCGACTGAATTCTCCTCAATAACTTCACATCGTCTACACACAGGGACACTTCTGAGTCTATTCCTACCGTCATGTTGTTCACAAATACCAGAAACAGCACCAGTCCTAGGACTGATCCCTGTGGAACCCCGCTGGTTACAGGTGCCCACTCTGACTCCTCGCCACGTACCATGACTCGCTGCTGCCTCTGATCCATTGCAGTGCCTTCCTTGTTATACCTACCTGTGTATATGTGTGTGTGTGTGTGTGTGTGTGTGTGTGTGTGTGTGTGTGTGTGTGTTGTGTTTACTTATTTGTAGTTACAGGGGTCGATTCACAGCTCCAGGCCCCGCCTGTGCTTGTGTTTTTGAGTGAACACACCTACTTTTAGCCGCAAGGGGTCGGGTCTTAGCTCCTGGCTCCTGTTAACCATTAACACCAATTTATGATGAGGTCCAGCTTTGTAGACTCAGTCATACCTATTCTTGAGGCTGTGTATGATGCTGACCTTCACCTTACAGTAACGCTACCAAGTAATACGGCAGCACCTTCATCAGCAGCAGTAGCACAAATAACAGTAGCTGCAGCAGCAGCAGTAGTAATAATAGCAGGAGTGGTAGCAACTTCAGCAGTAGCACCGCCAGCAGCATTAGCAGCAGGAGCAGTAGTACCAGCAGCAGCAGTAGCAGCAGCAGCAGCAACAGCAACACGAGCAGCAGCAGTAGCAGCAGCAGCAGTAGCAGCAGCAGCAGTAGCAGCAGCAGCGCACCACCGCGGCAGCGGCACCCGGCGGCAGCAAGGACGCAGCGGCGGCGGCGGCAACAACACCAGCGGCAGCGGCGGCAGCGGCGGCAGCACCAGCGGCGGCAGCGGTGGCGGCAACGGCCAGCAGCGGCAGCACCACCGCGGCGGCACCCGGCCCGGCAGCAGCACCAGCGGCACCGCAGCAGCCAGCGGCAGCGGCACCAGCGGCAGCAGCACCAGCAGGCAGCGGCAACGGCCAGCGGCAGCAACGCAGGCAGCAACAGCACCAGCAAGCAGCGGCGCAGCGGCAGCGGCACCAGCGGCAGCACCGCGGCAGCGCCCGGCAGCACGGCCAGCCCGGCGGCAGCACAAGCGGCAGCAGCGGCCCAAGCAGCGGCAAGGCAAGGCAGCAGCAGCACCAGCGGCAGCAACACCGCGGCAGCCCAACGCCAGCGGCAGCAGCACCGGCGGCAGCAGCACCAGCGGCGGCAACGCCAGCAGCAACACCAGCCAACAGCACCAGCGGCGCACCAGCGCAGCAACGCCAGCGGCGGCAGCGCCAGCACCAGCGGCAGCGCAGCAGGCAAGCAAGGCAGGCGCGGCAGCGCAGCACAACGGCAGCGGCAGCAGCGGCAGGCGAGCGGCGGCAGCGGCGTCGGCAAGCAGCACCAGCGGCAGCAGGGAGCAGCAGCAGCAAGCCAGCAGCAGCAACAGCAGCGCCAGCGGCGCAGCAGCACCAGCGGTGGCAGCGGCACCGGCTGCGGCCAGCGCCGGCGGCACCAGCTGCGGCAGCAACCAGCGGCGGCAGCAAGGCGGCAGCAGCAACCAGCAGCGGAAGCAGCACCAGCGGCAAGGCAGCGAACAGCAGCCAGCGGCGGCAGCGGCGGCAACAGCACCAGCGGCGGCAGCGGTGGCGGCAGCGGCAGCACCAGCGGCAGCAGCACCAGCGGCAACAAGCACCAGCGGCAGCGGCACCCAACACAGCGGCACCGGCAGCAGCAAGCCACCGGCAGCAGCACCAGCGGCAGCAACGCGGCAGCAAGCACCAGCAGCAGCAACACCAGCAGCAGCAACACCAGCGGCAGCAATGCCAGCGCAGCAACACCAGCAGGCAGCAGCAGCGGCGGCGCCCGCATCAGCGGGCGGCGGCGCAGCGGCAAGGCAGCACCGCAGCAACACCAGCGGCACCAGCAGCAAGGCACCGGTGGCGGCGGCAACAGCAGCGGCAGGCAGCGGCGGCGCGGCAGCGGCAGCAGCAGCAGCAGCGGCGGCGGCAGCACAGCGGCACCGGCAGCAACACCAGCGGCACCGGCGGCAGCACGCTTGGCAGCGGCAACGGAACAGCGGCAGCGGCGGCAGCGGCGGCGCGGCGGCAGCAGCAGCGGCGGCAGCAGCGGCGGCAGCGGCAGCAGCACCCGGCGGCGGCGGCGGCGGCAGGCAACAACGGTGGCGGCAGCACCAGCGGCGGCAGCGGCGCACCGGCGGCAACAGCAGCGGCGGCGGCGGCGGACGCAGCAGGCGGCAGCGGGCAGCGCAACCAGCAGGCGGCAATGGCGGCGGCGGAGGTGGCGGTGGCAACAGCAACCAGGCGGCAGCACAGCAGCACCAGCGGCGGTAGCAACGGCAGCACCAGCAGCAGCAACGCAGGCAGCGGCAGCACGCAGCACCAGCAACAACCCAGCGCAGCGGCAGCAGCGCAGCAGCCAGCGCGGCGCAGCGGCACGGTGGACAACGGCCAGCGGCGGCAGCAGCACCGGCGGCAGCGGCAACAGCACCAGCGCGGCAACAGCGCGGCGGCGGCAGCACCAGCGGCAGCAGCAGCGCGGCGGCAGCAGCGGCAAGGCACCAGCAGCGGCAGCGGCACCGGCGGCAGGTGGCAGCAGCAGCACCGCAGCGCAGCAGCGCTTAGCGGCGGCAGCGGCAAGCAACAGCACCAGCAGCGGTGGCAGCAACGCCGGCGGCAGCAGCAGACACCCGGCAAGGCGGCGGCGGCAGCAACCAGGCCAGCGGCAACAGCGGCCGGCGGCGGCGGCACGAGCCACGGCAGCGGCGGCGGCAGCAGCGGTGGCAGCACACCGGCGGCAGCAGCGGCACCAGCGGCGGCGGCAGGCAGCAACCGCAGCGCAGCACCAGCGGCAGCAGCGGCAACGCAGCGGCAGCAGCGGCACGCACGGCGGCAGCGGCAGCAGCACCGCAGCAAGCAGCACCAGCCAGGCGGTGCGCACAGCACCAGCGGCGCAGCACGGCGGCAGCGGCAGCAGCGGCAACCGCAAGGCCAGCGGCAGCAACAGCAGCGGCGGCAGCAACAGCAACGGCAGCACCAGCGGCAGCCAATGCCGGCAGCGGCGGCAGGTGCACCAGCGGCACCGCAACGGCGGCGGCGGGGACGGCAGCGGCAGCGCAGCGGCGACGGCGGCAGCGGCGGCGGCGGCGGCGGCAGCGGCGGCGGCAGCCCGGCAGCAACGCCAGCGGCAGCGGCAGCAGCGGCGCAGCAGGCGCGCAGCGGCAGCGGCAGCGGCGGGCAGCAGCAACACCAGCAGCAGCAGCAGCACCAGCAGCAGCAACACCAGCAGCAGCAACACCAGCAGCAGCAACACCAGCAGCAGCAACACCAGCAGCAGCAACACCAGCAGCAGCAGCAGCAGCAACACCAGCAGCAGCAACACCAGCAGCAGCAGCAGCAGCACCAGCAGCAGCAGCAACACCAGCAGCAGCAACACCAGCAGCAGCAACACCAGCAGCAGCAACACCAGCAGCAGCAACACCAGCAGCAGCAACACCAGCAGCAGCAACACCAGCAGCAGCAGCAACAACACCAGGACCAGCAGCAGCAACACCAGCAGCAGCAACACCAGCAGCAGCAACACCAGCAGCAGCAGCACCAGCAGCAGCAGCAGCAACAACACCAGCAGCAGCAACACCAGCAGCAGCAACACCAGCAGCAGCAACACCAGCAGCAGCAACACCAGCAGCAGCAACACCAGCAGCAGCAACACCAGCAGCAGCAACACCAGCAGCAGCAACACCAGCAGCAGCAGCAGCAGCAGCAGCAACACCAGCAGCAACAACACCAGCAGCAGCAACACCAGCAGCAGCAGCAGCAGCAGCAGCAGCAGCAGCAACAACAACACCAGCAGCAGCAGCAGTAGCACCAGCAGCAGCAGCAACACAGCGGCAGCAGCACCAGCAGCAACACGAGCAGCAGCAGCAGCAACACAGCAGCAGCAGCAGCAGCAACACAGCAGCAGCAGTAGCACCAACAGCAGCAGCAACACCAGCAGCAGCAACATCAGCAGCAGCAATACCAGCAGCAGCAACACCAGCAGCAGCAGCAGCAGCAGCAGCAGCAGCAACACAGCAGCAGCAACAGCAGCAACACAGCAGCAGCAGTAGCACCAACAGCGTCAGGAGGCGGTCAGGGGGGTAGTAATGGGACGCCGCCATTACCGCCCCATTCCCCCATCACCATAATATATTCCTCCCATCTCCCCATAAATTCAATCCCAGTGATCCTCTACCCACTACTACTCCGGAATTATACCAACCACTCACCACCTCTATAATTCACTGTTACACAATACACTGTTCATCACCACCTCTTTAATTCACTGTCCTGGGTTAGGATAAGTTAGATTGTGTTAGGATAAGTTAGGAGTGGTTAGGATAAGTTAGGAGGGGGTTAGGATAAGTTTGGAGGGGTTAGGATAAGTTAGGAGGGGTTAGGATAAGTTAGGAGGGGTTAGGATAAGTTAGGAGGGGTTAGAATAAGTTAGGAGGGGTTAGGATAAGTTAGGAGGGGGTTAGGATAAGTTAGAATGGGTTAGGACAAGTTAGAAAGGGTTAGGATAAGTTAGAATGGGTTAGGATAAGTTCCGAGGGGTTAGGATAAGTTAGAAGGGGTTAGGATAAGTTAGGAGGGGTTAGGATAAGTTAGGAGAGGTTAGGATAAGTTAGGAGGGGTTAGGATAGGTTAGGAGGGAATTAGGATAGATTAGGAGGGGTGAGAATAAGTCAGGATGGGTTAGGATAAGTTAGGAGGGGTTAGGATAGGTTAGGACAAGTTAGGATAGGTTAGGATAAGTTAGGATAGGTTAGGATAAGTGATGGTGGGTTAGGATTATTAGGAGGGGTTAGAATGGGTTATTATAAGTTAGGATGGGTTATTATAAGTTAGGATGGGTTACTCTTCAAGGTACCTACTTCCCGTGCAAGGCACCTGTTTATTCTGCAAGGCACCTGCTTACGCTGCAAGTCACCTCCTTCCCTTATAAGGCACCTACTTCCCATACAAGGCACCTACTTCCCGCACAAAGCACCTACTCACCCTGAAAGACACTTTCCCTACAAGACACCTACTCTCCTTACAAGGCACCTACTCCTCCTACAAGGCACCTACTTCCCATACAAGGAACCTACATCCCTTATAAAGCACCTACTTCCTTTATAAGACATCTATTCATCGTGGAAGACACTTACTTCCCCTACAAGGCACCTACTTCCCAGACAAGGCACCTACTTTCCCTACATGCCACCTATTTCCCCTACAATGTACCTACTCCCTCTACAAGACACCTACTTACCTTACAATACTCCTACTTCCCCTACAAGGCACCTATTTCCTCTACAAGGCACCTACTTACTCTACAACTCACCTACTCTGCCTACAAGGCACTTACTCATCCTACAAGACACCTACTTCCCCTACAAGGAGTCTACTCCCCTACAATGTACCTACTCCCTCTACAAGGCACCTATTTCCTCTACAAGGCATCTACTTACCCTACAGCTCACCTACTTCCCTTACAACTCACCTACTTCCCCCTGCAACTCACCTACTTTCTCCTACAACTCACTTTCTCCCCCTATAGCTCACCTACTTTCCCCTACAACTCTCTTACTCCCCCTACAACTCACCTACTTCCCCTAAAACTCACCTACTTTTCCCTAAAACTCACCTACTTTCTCCTACAACTCACCTACTCCCCCTACAAATCACATACTCTATAACTCACCTACTTTCCTCTACAGCTCACCTACTCCCCTATAACTCACCTACTTTCCTCTACAGCTCACCTACTCCCCAATAACTCACCTACTCCCCCTACAACTCACCTACTCCCCCTACAAGGTACCTACTCCCTTACAACTCACCTACTCCCCCTACAACTCGCCACTCACCCTACAATTCACCTTCTCCCCTACAAGATACCTACTTCCATTCCCATTTAATCCCACTACAAGGCACCTACTCCCCGTACAACTCATCTATTCCCGTATAACTCACCTACTCTCCTACAACTCACCTACTCACCCTACAACTCCCCTACAACTCACCTATTCCCTCTACAACTCACCTACTTCCCCTACAACTCTCCTGCTTCCCCCTACAAGGCACCTACTACCTCTACAAGGCACCTACTACCCTACAAGGTACCTACTTACCTTACAATTCTCCTACTACCGCTACAAGACACCTACTTACCTAACATTACTCCTACTACCTCTACAAGGCACCTACTACCCTGCAAGGTACCTACCTACCTTACAATTCTCCCACTACCTCTACAAGGCACCTACTACCCTGCAAGGTACCTACTCACCTTACAATACTCCTACTACCGCTACAAGACACCTACTCCCCATACAAGGCACCTACTAACCCAGCAAGTCTCCTAATTAATATAACCCTGCATAGTTGCCTAATATCTCCGCCTTGTATCGATATCTCCTCCACTTAGCCTGGCTGTCCCCCCCCCTATTTAATGGCGTGTAAATATTAACCCAACCCATTTAAAAACAGGTTAAACCGTTAGAAAAAACACACACTACCATAACTTGTATCGTAGCCTGATGTTAGGACGGCCAAGATGATCGTTGGGTTGGGAATTTGTCAGAAAATTTCGCCTTTTGTCACACGATTTATAAGTAATTTCAGTCGGGTTTATTCATTGTTTTAATGGTTTATTATTGAAAAAATTATACTTACCTTGTTTTAGTTTGCTTAGAGGGCGTCGGCTGAGGTCGAAATGTAGGTAAGTGGGGTGAAATGTAGGTAGATGGGGCGAAATGTAGGTAGATGGGGTGAAATGTAGGTAGATGGGATCAGAGGATCTGTACCAAACCTGTGCCAGACCTGAACCAGACCTGAACCAGACCTGTACCAGACCTGTACTAGACCTGTACCAGACCTGCACTAGACCTATACCAAACCTGTGCGAGACCTGTACCAGACCTGTACCAGACCTGAACAAGACCTGTACCAGACCTGTACCAGACCTGAACCAGACCTGTACCAGGCCTGTACCAGAACTGTGCCAGACCTGTACCAGACCTGTACCAGACCTGTACCAGACCTGAACGAGACCTGTACCAGACCTGAACCAGACCTGAACCAGACCTGTACCAGACCTTTACCAGACCTGAACCAGACCCGTACCAGATCTGTACCAGACCTATACCAGGCCTGTACTAGGCCTGTACCAGGCCTGTACCAGACCTGTTCTAGACCTGCACTAGACCTGTATCAAACCTGTACCAGACCTGTACCAGACCTTTACCAGACCTGACCCAGACCTGTACCAGACCTGTACCAGACCTATACCAGGCCTGTACTAGGCCTGTACCAGGCCTGTACCAGACCTGTACTAGACCTGTACTAGACCTGTACCAGACCTGTACCAGACCTATACCAGACCTTCACCAGACCTGAACCAGACCTATACCAGACTTTTACCAGACCTGAACCAGACTTGTACGAGACCTGTACCAGGCCTGTACTAGGCCTGTACCAGGCCTGTACCAGACCTGTACCAGACTTGTATTATACATGACGAAATCTCTGATCGTGGGGCGGCTATTTTTGTGTTTATCTCTGTCTCTCTTCTAACATCCTGTTTCTTTCTCTCTCCTTACTATCATCCTCTTGTTGTCCACCTTTTTATACCCTTCTCTACAGTCCCTTTTCCCCTCCCTTTATTTCCCCACCCTCCATTTTCTCCCTACCTGTGTTTCCCCGCTCTCCCTATCTTTCACTCTCCCTTTCTGTCTCTCCCTCTATCCCCTATACCATTTTCCCCTTCTCCTTCTCTTTCCCGTCTCTCTCTATCCCCATCCCTCCATTTTCTCTCTCTCTTTCCCTTCTCCCTCTCTTATACCCCTCTCCATCTCTTTCTCCTCCATCTCTTCCACTTCCTCTCTTTCTCCTCCCTCTCTTCCCTTCAACCTCTCTTATACCCCTCTCGCGCTCTTCCCCCTCCCTCTCTTCCCTCTCCCTGATCCCTCTCACCACTCGGGTGTGGAACTCAGACCATCACAGCCAAGAATTCCAAATAAAAGCGACAACAAAAGACTCACTTTTTCCTGCCATCAATGTGACTTTTAATTATCTAGTTGAGTCCAGTTGAAAAAAAAGATGAACTTTGTTCACCGCTGAACACAGAACAAGTTCTTGAATTCTTGGTTTTTAAGTGGAAGTTTGACCTTTATTGCTTCTGGTCCAATTGCGGACCACAGTTCGAGTCTCACGTCTGACGTTTAATCATTGACAGTTGTTTGTTTCAAGTTAATATGAGTGTATTTGGGGAAAGCAGATGACCTTGCTCGATTCCTGGAGGTTGGAAGCACAGTACCTGTACTCTGAAGGATGGGTGGTGATGTTACAGTCCTGGAGGTGGGAAGTACAGTACCTGTACTCTGAAGGATGGGTGGTGATGTTACAGTCCAGGAGGTGGGAAGTACAGTACCTGTACTCTGAAGGATGGGTGGTGATGTTACAGTCCAGGAGGTGGGAAGTACAGTGTCTGCACTCTGAAGGATGGGTGGTGATGTTACAGTACTGGAGGTGGGAAGTACAGTGCCTGTACTCTGAAGGATGGGTGGTGATGTTACAGTCCTGGAGGTGGGAAGTACAGTACCTGTACTCTGAAGGATGGGTGGTGATGTTACAGTCCTGGAGGTGGGAAGTACAGTACCTGTACTCTGAAGGATGGGTGGTGATGTTACAGTCCTGGAGGTGGGAAGTACAGTGCCTACACTCTGAAGGATGGGTGGTGATGTTACAGTCCTGGAGGTGGGAAGTACAGTACCTGCACTCTGAAGGATGGGTGGTGATGTTACAGTCCTGGAGGTGGGAAGTACAGTACCTACACTCTGAAGGATGTTTGGTGATGTTACAGTCCTGGAGGTGGGAAGTACAGTACCTGTACTCTGAAGGATGGGTGGTGATGTTACAGTCCTGGAGGTGGGAAGTACAGTGCCTGCACTCTGAAGGATGGGTGGTGATGTTACAGTCCTGGAGGTGGGAAGTACAGTACCTGCACTCTGAAGGATGGGTGGTGATGTTACGGTCCTGGAGGTGGGAAGTGCAGTACATACACTCTGAAGGATGGGTGGTGATGTTACAGTCCTGGAGGTGGGAAGTACAGTACCTGCACTCTGAAGGATGGGTGGTGATGTTACAGTCCTGCAGGTGGGAAGTACCGTACCTGCACTCTGAAGGATGGGTGGTGATGTTACAGTCCTGGAGGTGGGAAGTACAGTACCTGCACTCTGAAGGATGGGTGGTGATGTTACGGTCCTGGAGGTGGGAAGTGCAGTACATACACTCTGAAGGATGGGTGGTGATGTTACAGTCCTGGAGGTGGGAAGTACAGTACCTGCACTCTGAAGGATGGGTGGTGATGTTACAGTCCTGGAGGTGGGAAGTACAGTACCTGCACTCTGAAGGATGGGTGGTGATGTTACGGTCCTGGAGGTGGGAAGTGCAGTACATACACTCTGAAGGATGGGTGGTGATGTTACAGTCCTGGAGGTGGGAAGTACAGTACCTACACTCTGAAGGATGTGTGGTGATGTTACAGTCCTGGAGGTGTGAAGTACAGTACCTACACTCTGAAGGATGGGTGGTGTTGTTACAGTCCTGGAGGTGGGAAGTACAGTGCTTACACTCTGAAGGATGGGTGGTGATGTTACAGTCCTGGAGGTGGGAAGTACAGTACCTACACTCTGAAGGATGGGAGGTGATGTTACAGTCCTGGAGGAAGGAAGTACAGTGCCTGTACTCTGAAGGATGGGTGGTGATGTTACAGTCCTGGAGATGGGAAGTACTGTTCCTGCACTCTGAAGGATGGGTGGTTATGTTACAGTCCTGGAGGTGGGAAGTACAGTGCCTGCACTCTGAAGGATGGGTGGTGATGTTACAGTCCTGGAGGTGGGAAGTACAGTACCTGTACTCTGAAGGATGGGTGGCGATGTTACAGTCCTGGAGGTGGGAAGTACAGAACCTGTACTCTGAAGATGGGTGGTAATGTTACAGTCCTGGAGGTGGGAAGTACAGTACCTGTACTCTGAAGGATGGGGGTGATGTTACAGTCCTGGAGGTGGGAAGTACAGAACCTGCACTCTGAAGGATGGGTGGTGATGTTACAGTCCTGGATGTAGGTAGTACAGTACCTGTGCTCTGAAGGATGGGTGGTGATGTTACAGTCCTGGAGGTGGGAAGTACAGTACCTGTACTCTAAAGGATGGGTGGTGATGTTACAGTCCTGGAGGTGGGAAGTACAGTGTCTGCACTCTGAAGGATGGATGGTGATGTTACAGTCCTGGAGGTGGGAAGTACAGTACCTGCACTCTGAAGGATGGGTGGTGATGCTACAGTCTTGGAGGTGGGAAGTACAGTACCTGTACTCTGAAGGATGGGTGGTGATGTTAAAGTCCTGGAGGTGGGAAGTACAGTACCTGCACTCTGAAGGATGGGTGGTGATGTTACAGTCCTGGAGGTGGGAAGTACAGTACCTGTACTCTGAAGGATGGGTGGTGATGCTACAGTCTTGGAGGTGGGAAGTACAGTACCTGTACTCTGAAGGATGGGTGGTGATGTTAAAGTCCTGGAGGTGGGAAGTACAGTACCTGCACTCTGAAGGATGGGTGGTGATGCTACAGTCTTGGAGGTGGGAAGTACAGTACCTGTACTCTGAAGGATGGGTGGTGATGTTACAGTACTGGAGGTGGGAAGTACAGTGCCTGCACTCTGAAGGATGGGTGGTGATGTTACAGTCCTGGAGGTGGGAAGTACAGTACCTACACTCTGAAGGATGGGTGGTGATGTTACAGTACTGCAGGTGGGAAGTACAGTACCTACACTCTGAAGGATGGGTGGTGATGTTACAGTCCTGGAGGTGGGAAGTACAGTACCTGCACTCTGAAGGATGGGTGGTGATGTTACAGTCCTGGAGGTGGGAAGTACAGTACCTACACTCTGAAGGATGGGTGGTGATGTTACAGTCCTGGAGGTGGGAAGTACAGTACCTACACTCTGAAGGATGGGTGGTGATGTTACAGTCCTGGAGGTGGGAAGTAAAGTACCTGTAATCTAAAGGATGGGTGGTGATGTTACAGTCCTGGAGGTGGGAAGTACAGTACCTACACTCTGAAGGATGGGTGGTGATGTTACAGTCTTGGAGGTGGGAAGTACAGTACCTGTACTCTGAAGGATGGGTGGTGATGTTACAGTCCTGGAGGTGGGAAGTACAGTACCTGTACTCTGAAGGATGGGTGGTGATGTTACAGTCCTGCAGGTGGGAAGTACAGTGCCTACACTCTGAAGGATGGGTGGTGATGTTACAGTCCTGCAGGTGGGAAGTACAGTGCCTACACTCTGAAGGATGGGTGGTGATGTTACAGTCCTGGAGGTGGGAAGTACAGTACCTGCACTCTGAAGGATGGGTGGTGATGTTACAGTCCTGGAGGTGGGAAGTACAGTACCTGCACTGTGTGTAGGTACTGTACTGTCGAATATATATATATATATATATATATATATATATATATATATATATATATATATATATATATATATATATATATATATATATATATATATATATATATATATGTATATATAAATATATGTTCATACATATAAATATATATATATATATATATATATATATATATATATATATATATATATACATATACACACACACATATATATATATATATATATATATATATATATATATATATATATATATATATATATATATATATATATATATATGTATATATATATATGTTCATACATATAAATATATATATATATATATATATATATATATATATATATATATATATATATATATATATATGTATATATATATATATATATGTGTTCATACATATAAATATATATATATATATATATATATATATATATATATATATATATATATATATATATATATATATATATATATATATATATATATATATATATACATATATATATATATATATATTTTTTATTATTTTATTTTATTATCACACTGGCCGATTCCCACCAAGGCAGGGTGGCCCGAAAAAGAAAAACTTTCACCATCATTCACTCCATCACTGTCTTGCCAGAAGGGTGCTTTACACTACAGTTTTTAAACTGCAACATTAACACCCCTCCTTCAGAGTGCAGGCACTGTACTTCCCATCTCCAGGACTCAAGTCCGGCCTGCCGGTTTCCCTGAATCCCTTCATAAATGTTACTTTGCTCACACTCCAACAGCACGTCAAGTATTAAAAACCATTTGTCTCCATTCACTCCTATAAAACACGCTCACGCATGCCTGCTGGAAGTCAAAGCCCCTCGCACACAAAACCTCCATTACCCCCTCCCTCCAACCCTTCCTAGGCCGACCCCTACCCCGCCTTCCTTCCACTACAGACTGATACACTCTTGAAGTCATTCTGTTTCGCTCCATTCTCTCTACATGTCCGAACCACCTCAACAACCCTTCCTCAGCCCTCTGGACAACAGTTTTGGTAATCCCGCACCTCCTCCTAACTTCCAAACTACGAATTCTCTGCATTATATTCACACCACACATTGCCCTCAGACATGACATCTCCACTGCCTCCAGCCTTCTCCTCGCTGCAACATTCATCACCCACGCTTCACACCCATATATATATATATATATATATATATATATATATATATATATATATATATATATATATATATATATATATATTCTTTCTTTCAACACACCGGCCGTATCCCACCAAGGCAGGGTGGCCCAAAAAGAAAAACCAAAGTTTCTTTTAAATTTAGTAATATATACAGGAGAAGGGGTTACTACCCCCTTGCTCCCGGCATTTTAGTCGCCTCTTACAACACGCATGACTTACTGAGGAAGAATTCTGTTCCACTTCCCCATGGAGATAAGAGGAAATAAACAAGAACAAGAACTAGAAAGAAAATAGAAGAATACCTAGAGGGGTGTGTATACATATGCTTGTACATGTATGTGTAGTGTGACTTAAGTGTAAGTAGAAGTAGCAAGACGTACCTGAAATCTTGCATGTTTATGAGACAGACAAAAGACACCCAATCCTACCATCATGTAAAACAATTACAGGTTTTCGCTGTACAGTCACTTGGCAGGACGGTAGTACCTCCCTGGGCGGTTGCTGTCTACCAACCTACTACCTAGGATATATATATATATATATATATATATATATATATATATATATATATATATATATATGTATATGTGTGTGTTTGTATATATATACGACAGTGAAAATAGGAAATAAAACCTGAGCACTTTCATGTGATTATACATATCTTTAGAGGCATGAGAAGCATATATTAAATGTTAAACACTGAGGTGACACTTCACTCAGAGAAGGTGACAACACCTCATACATTTGGAATATGTTGTGCATCATGCGTAATAAGAGATGATTCCACAATATGTCGTTGAACTGTAGAACTACAGGGAAGTAATGACCTGTACCCCTTATATGGATTTTTTCCTCTATATATTGCATATTTATGTTGTTTAACTCTAGTCTCAAGAGATTTACCGGTTTGTCCCATGTAAAAATTATCACAACTTTTACAAGGGATGGAATATAAGGAACCCAAAGATTCCTTTGCAGAACTTTTAATTATTTTTTGTTTTAATGTATTGTTATATTTAAAGACAACTTTAATATTAAAGTTTTAAGACAAGTTGTGGGAGGTGAGAGAGATTTTCATTATTTGGTAAAATTAAGAAATTCTTAAGCTTATTCTTGGGATTAAGCTCTGTCCTGTACAATGGTTTATTTTAGCTTTATGAAAAGCTTTATCAACAAATATTCGTTGACATTGTAATCTGGGAACAATTTCATAGATTTTTCTCAAATTTCCCTCATAGAATTAAGAGCTACAAGTCCTAACAGCTCCCAAAATGAGGTAACTTTGACTATTTACATTTGTGGATATACATATACATAGACCTGCTTGAACATTTAAGTTCAATGTTCACCGTAATCCAACTAACATATGTTCATACAAACATTACTCTTTCAAACACCAAACAAACATTAAACATAGTGTATTTTCTTCTGTGTTTTTTCAGAGCCCTTAGGGATTTGTAGCCCTGAGTTCTGTGACGGGAAAGTTAGAAAAGTATGCAAAATTACTTTTAAGGTCCAACATCTACGAATGTTTATATATAAAGGTTCTGAGTTAGATGAAAATAAAGATCGTACGTGACAGAGGATGTTTTGTGTTGGCTCTGTAATGAAAATGTTTTGTGGTGGTGCAGGGGGAAGGAAGGGGGGGGTGTTGAGGTTGGTAGGGGGAGGGGAGGGAGGGAGGGAAGAGTGAGGGGGGAGGTTAAGGTTGGTAAAATGCCAGGGTGGTGGAGGGGGAGGGGGGAGAAGGAAGAGGGAGGAGGGAGAGTAAGGTTGGTAAGATACCAGGGTGGTGGAGGGGGAGGGGGGAGGGGGTTAAGGTTGGTAAGATACCAGGGTGGTGGAGGGGGAGGGGGAGGGGGAGAGAGAAGGGGGTTAAGGTTGGTAAGATACCAGGGTGGTGGAGGGGGAGGGGGGAGGGGGTTAAGGTTGGTAAGATACCAGGGTGGTGGAGGGGGAGGGGGGAGGGGGTTAAGGTTGGTAAGATACCAGGGTGGTGGAGGGGGAGGGGGGAGGGGGTTAAGGTTGGTAAGATACCAGGGTGGTGGAGGGGGAGGGGGGAGGGGGTTAAGGTTGGTAAGATACCAGGGTGGACATCTCAGTCGTCTTCTAATTATGGTTGTTCTGTCTCGGACTGTTTTCTGCCTGATCGAACCTACGATTTAATAGCTTGTTGTGTGTGTGTGTGTGTGTGTGTGTGTGTGTGTGTGTGTGTGTGTGTGTGTGTGTGTGTGTGTGTGTGTGTGTGTGTGTGTGTGTGTGTGTGTGTGTGTGTGTGTGTGTGTGTGTGTGTGTGTGTGTGTGTGTGTGTACTCGCCTATTTGTACTCACCTATTTGTGGTTGCATGAGTCGAGACATAGCTCCTGGCCCCGCCTCTACACTGATCTCTATTAAGTCCTCTCTCTCCCTCCCTGCTCCATGAACCTTATCATACCTCGTCTTAAAACTTTGTATGGTTCGTGCCTCCACTACCTCACTTGCCAGACTATTCCACTTCCTGACAGCTATCATAACTTTGGGGTCCAGTCCCTGGACCCATTATGTACCTTTGTAATCTTATGACTACCGCCCACAGGATGGGTATGGGGTGCATAATAAAGATATTAAACTAACTAAACTAACTGACAACTCTATGACTAAAGAAGTACTGCCTAACATCACTTTGATTCATTTGAGTCTTCAGCTTCCAATTGTGTCCCCTTGTTGCTGTGTCCCATCTCTGGAACATCCTGTCTCTGTCCACCTTGTCAATTCCTCGCAGTATTTTGCATGTCGTTATCATGTCTCCCTTAACCCTCCTGTCCTCAAGTGTCGTCAGGCCGATTTCCCTTAACCTTTTTTAGTAGGACATTCCCCTTAGCTCTGGCACCAACCTTGTTGCAAACCTTTGCACTTTCTCTAATTTCTTGACGTGCTTGACCAGGTGTGGGTTCCAAACTGGTGCTGCATACTCCAGTATGGGCCTGACGTACACTGTGTACAGTGTCTTGAACGATTCCTTACTGAGGTATCGGAACGCTATTCTCAGGTTTGCCAGGCGCCTATATACTGCAGCAGTTAACTGGTTGATGTGCGCCTCAGATGTGCTCGGTATTATACACACTCCAAGATCCTTTTCCTTGAGCGAGGTTTGTAGTCTTTGGCCACCTAGACTGTACTCTTTCTGCGGTCTTCTTTTACCTTTCCCGAGTGAGGTTTGAGTGGGGTTTGCAGTCTTTTTGTGTCCCCCTTAGCGTGTACTCCGTCTGTGGTCTTCTTTGACCTTCCCCAGTCTTCACGACTTTGCACTTGGTGGGGTTAAACTCCAGAAGCCAGTTGTTAGAGCAGGCTTGAAGCCTGTCATGGAGTTTACCTGGAGGGTATTCCGGGGATCAACGCCCCCGCGGCCCGGTCCATGACCAGGCCTCCTGGTGAATTACGGCTTAATCAACTAGGCTGTTACTGCTGGCCACGCGTAGTTTAACGTACTAACCACAGCCCGGTTGATCCGGTACTGATTTTAGGTATCTATCCAGCTCCATCTTGAATGCATGCAATTAGGGATCTATTGGTAATTCCCATTATACCTGGTGGGAGGCTGTTGAACAGTCTTGGACTCCGGACACCTACTGTGTTTTCTCTTAGTGTATTTTCATCGGGGGTATGTTGCACCGCCTGCCCAGTCTTTGACTTTCTTAGGGAGTGATTTTTTGTGTGCAGATTAGGGACCAGTCCCTCTAGGATTTTCCAGGTGTAGATTATGATGTAACTCTCTCGCCTGCACTCCAGTGAGTACAAGTCAAGTGCTTCCAAGCGTTCCAAGTAGCTAAGGTGTTTGACGGAACTTATATGCGCAGTAAAGGTTCTCTGTACATTTTCTAGATCTGCAATTTCACCTGCCTTGAATGGAGATGTTAAACAGCAGTATGCCAGCCTAGAGAGAACAAGTGATTTAAAAAGGATCATCACAGGCTTGGCATCCCTTGTTTTGAATGTTCTCATTATCCATCCTATCAGTTTCCTCGCAGATGTGATAGTGGCAATGTTGTGATCTTTGAAGGTGAGATCCTCAGACATTACCACTCGCAGGTCCGTCACATTACTTTTCCGCTTTCTTGTGTGATTAGAGTTTGTAGAATACTCATTTCTAGTTATTATTTCCTCCAGTTTTCAGTAACACAGTAGTTGGAATTTGTCTTCATTGAACATCATATTGTTCTCTGTAGTCCATTAGATTACTTGGTTTATATCAGTGGATGACACTCTCGTGGAGATCCTATTATCGTTGCAGAGTATGACACGGTGCTATGGTTAACATCTCTGTCTATGTCTGATATGAGGATGAGGGGCAGGATGGGGGCGAGTACTGTGCCTTGTGGAACAGAGATTTTCACTATGGCAGCTTCCGATTTAACTCTGTTTACCACTTCTCTTTGTGTTCGATTGATTAGAAAGTTGAAGATCCATCTGCCCAATTTGCTACATTCTTCTATTTTGCATGTTTTAGATTGAAATCACCAAGCAGTAAGATGTTTGGGGCTGGGGCTGGAAGGTTTTCCAGAGAGTAGTAGATTTTCAGTAGCTGTTCCTTGAACTGTTAGGAAGTTGCGACTGGCGGATTATATACAACCTCGATGACTAAGTTTTGATTTTTAGTCTTTATTGTTAGAACTTCAACTACATTATTCGTGGTGTTCAGCATCTCCGTGTACATGAGCGGTCCTACGGTCCTGCCTGATTCATTTGAAATTTTTCCCTGTCCATGTCTGTTTTTCTTCTCATTAATTTTATATCAATAAAAAGAGATATATCTGATCGAATGCCATTAGGAATATAATTTACATAAACCAAAAAAAGAACTGGTCCTAATACAGATTCCTGCGGCACCCCGCTTGTTATTCTTCCTCATTGTGTCATCTCTACCTCGACAACGGTCTTTTCTTCCTCTGAGGTACTACTTGATCTACCGGTGTGTGTTTCCAGTTAGCCATTAGGTTGATTTCTCTTAACCTCTCCTCGTAGAACATGCCCCTCGGCTCCGGGACTAGTCTTGTTGCAAACCTTTGCAGTTTCTCAGATTTCTTGACGTGTTTGACCAGGAGCGGGTTCCATACTGGTGCTGCATACTCCAATGTGGACCGGACGTACACGATGTACAGTGTCGTCCACCCACAATACCTCGACCACTCACAATACCTTGTCCACCCACAATACCTTATCCACCCATAATACTTTGTCCACCCACAATACCTCATCACGTCACAATACCCCACACACAAGCACAATACCTCATCACCCACAATACCTCATCCACCTACAATACCTCATCCACCCACAAACAATACTGTCAGTATTACATTATTAATTAGAGTAAGAGGTTAGATGGTGTTGACCTTTGCTGCCTCTCTGAGTGGCAAGAATACTCGCCATTAACATGTCGTTACCTAATGCTTAGTGACCACCAACCCCGCTCGTTGGCATTTGAAAAACTCAAAGTGTGGTGTACTATCGAATGCTCTAAGTATACGTGTTTGGATTCTAAACACGAAGCTCGATTGCAATAAATACAGGGGTTTGGATACTAAACACTGGGGATTGACTGATCTAAGTACGTGTTTGGATTCTAAATGCATGGGATGGAGAGGGATTAAGGATGGCAGGCTTCTGTTGCTTATCTTCAAAAATTGTAGACCAATTCAGGTTAGTTGATGCCTCTGATTGATGCCTCTGATTGCTACCTGTAACTGATGCCTCTGATTGAGGCCTCTAGTTGATGCTTTCCCATGACAAACACCAGTGTTTTCGTTTTCAATATAAGTTTATTTTTGGGGAGCTACAAGAATTGTACACACACACACACACACACACACACACACACACACACACACACACACACACACACACACACACACACACACACACACACACACACACACACACACACACACACATACACACACACACACACACACACATACACACACACACACACACATACACACACACACACATACACACACACACACACACACACACACACACACACACACATACACACACACACACTTACACACACACACACATACACACACACACACACACACACACACACACACACACACACACACACACACACACACACACACACACACACACACACACACATACACACACACACACGCACGCACACACAAGAGAGAGAGGGGTGGGTGGATTGCATTTTCTTGGACTGCAAGAAGGCGTTTGACACAGTTCCACACAAGAGATTAGTGCAAAAACTGGAGGACCAAGCAGGGATAACAGGGAAGGCACTACAATGGATCAGGGAATACTTGTCAGGAAGACAGCAGCGAGTCATGGTACGTGGCGAGGTGTCAGAGTGGGCACCTGTGACCAGCGGGGTCCCACAGGGGTCAGTCCTAGGACCAGTGCTGTTTCTGGTATTTGTGAACGACATGACGGAAGGAATAGTCTCTGAGGTGTCCCTGTTTGCAGATGACGTGAAGTTGATGAGAAGAATTCACTCGATCGAAGACCAGGCAGAAATACAAAGGGATCTGGACAGGCTGCAGACCTGGTCCAGCAACTGGCTCCTGGAGTTCAATCCCACCAAGTGCAAAGTCATGAGGATTGGGGAAGGGCAAAGAAGACTGCAGACGGAGTACAGTCTAGGGGGCCAGAGACTACAAACATCACTCAAGGAAAAAGATCTTGGGGTGTGTATAACACCAGGCACATCTGAAGCGCACATCAACCAAATAACTGCTGCAGCATATGGGCGCCTGGCAAACCTCAGAACAGCATTCCGATATCTTAATAAGGAATCGTTCAGGACCCTGTACACCGTGTACGTTAGGCCCATATTAGAGTATGCGGCACCAATTTGGAACCCACACCTAGCCAAGCATGTAAAGAAACTAGAGAAAGTGCAAAGGTTTGCAACAAGACTAGTCCCAGAGTTAAGAGGTATGTCCTATGAGAAGAGGTTAAGGGAAATCAACCTGACGACACTGGAGGACAGGAGAGATAGGGGGGACATGATAACGACTTACAAAATACTGAGAGGAATTGACAAGTCGGACAAAGACAGGATGTTCCAGAGACTGGACACAGCAACACGGGGACACAGTAGGAAGCTGAAGACACAGATGAATCAAAGGGATGTTAGGAAGTATTTCTTCAGCCACAGAGTAGTCAGGAAGTGGAATAGTTTGGGAAGCGATGTAGTGGAGGCAGGATCCATACATAGCTTTAAGCAGAGGTACGATAAAGCTCATGGTTCAGGGAGAGTGACCTAGTAGCGACCAGTGAAGAGGCGGGGCCAGGAGCTTGGACTCGACCCCTGCAACCTCAACTAGGTGAGTACAACTAGGTGAGTACACACACACATACAACCCCAATATTCTTGCATGACCACAATGATAGAAAAGAAACTGAAAGTTTGGTACACAAACGCGGATGGAATAACGAATTAACATGAGGAGTGGAACGAAAGAATCAGTGAGAAATCCCCAGACATCATAGCAGTCACAGAAACAAAACTCGCTGAGACAATAACAGACACTATCTTCCCAACGGGATATCAGATCCTGAGGAAAGATAGAAGGAGTAGAGGGGGAGGAGGGGTTGCACTGCTCATAAAACACTGATGGGAATTTGAGGAAATGGAAGGCATGGA
>NC_091302.1:6939859-6949859 GCF_038502225.1 Cherax quadricarinatus | reverse complement strand
GTGTATATACACTGAGAGGTGTATATCAGTGTATATACACTGAGAGGTGTATATCAGTGTATATACACTGAGAGGTGTATATCAGTGTATATACACTGAGAGGTGTTTATCAGTGTATATACACTGAGAGGTGTATATCAGTGAATATACACTGAGAGGTGTATGTCAGTGTATATACACTGAGAGGTGTATATCAGTGTATATACACTGAGAGGTTTATATAAGTGAATATACACTGAGAGGTGTATATCAGTGAATATACACTGAGAGATGTATATCAGTGTATATACACTGAGAGGTGTATATCAGTGTATATACACTGAGAGGTGAATATCAGTGTATATACACTGAGAGGTGTATATCAGTGTATATTCACTGAGAGGTGTATATCAGTGTATATACACTGAGAGGTGTATATCAGTGTATATACACTGAGAGGTGTATATCAGTGTATATACACTGAGAGGTGTATATCAGTGTATATACACTGAGAGGTGTATATCAGTGTATATACACTGAGAGGTGTATATCAGTGTATATACACTGAGAGGTGTATATCAGTGTATATACACTGAGAGGTGTATATCAGTGTATATACACTGAGAGGTGTATATCAGTGTATATACACTGAGAGGTGTATGTCAGTGCATATACACTGAGAGGTTTATATCAGTGTATATACACTGAGAGGTGCATATCAGTGTATATACACTGAGAGGTGTATATCAGTGTATATACACTGAGAGGTGCATATCAGTGTATATACACTGAGAGGTGTATATCAGTGTATATACACTGAGAGGTGTATATCAGTGTATATATACTGAGAGGTGTATATCAGTGTATATCCACTGAGAGGTGTATATCAGTGTATATACACTGAGAGGTGTATATCAGTGTATATACACTGAGAGGTGTATATCAGTGTATATACACTGAGAGGTGTATATCAGTGTATATACACTGAGAGGTGTATATCAGTGTATATACACTGAGAGGTTACATTAGTTACTATTTCAAATATTAAAGTATTTTTGACTGGTGACGTACACTCCTCTTCCTCGGATCAACCCTGATTGCCTCCTATTTCCCCCGGGCACTGTTTCCAACGGGTTTAGCGCTTCCCAGTGAGGGGGGAAATATTCTCTCTCTCTCTCTCTCTCTCTCTCTCCTAATCCCATTTTTATTATCCATTCTTCCTCTGCCCCATTCACCCTGATATTTACCCATTCTTTCCCATTCACCCATTTCCCCATGAATTAACCATTTCTACATTTACCGAATTCATTATTTTATTTTTGCATAATGGGTCTATCGGTCATTATACCCAATATCTATTGGTCCCATTCGCGACTTTCGCCTCACCCATTCCCCATCACTGCCTCATCAAACCACCTACTGACTATCGCCCCATCCACACCACTATCTATCGTCCCATCCACACCACTATCTATCGCCCCTCCACACACTATCACCCTCCCCATCCACGCCATCTATCACCCCAGCCACACCAGTGTCTATCACCCCATTCACTCCACTATCTATCGTCCCATCAACACCATCTACCAACCCATCAACACCATCTATCACCCCATCCACACCACTGTCTATCGCACTCTGCACACATTATCTATCTCCCCCATCCACACTATCTATCGCACCATTCACACCTTTATCTATCGCCCCATCAAAATCACTATCTATCGCCCCATCAGCACCACTGTCTATCGCCCCATCAACACCACTATCTATCTCCCCATCAACAACACTCTCTATCACCCCATCGACTCACTATCTATCGCCCCCTCCGCCCACAATCTATCAGAGGAAGGGTAGGTCAGTGCGCAGAGATGCGCTACCAGCGCGGACACCTGCGCTAACACGTCAGTCAGAATTAAACAAAATACTAGGCAAGTCTTGCGCTTTCTGTTACGATAGATGGGTGTGTCAGGCAGCCTTCGATAGACATTTCAGTGAGATAGATATTGGAAAGTCTATCGCTTGCAAGTGAGTGGCAGGTATCAAGATATACTCTCACGTATACTCTAACAGAAATATATACAAATATGTGTGTGTGCGTGTGTGTATGTGTGTGTGTATGAGTGCCTGTACTCACCTAATTGTACTCACCTAATTGAGGTTGCAGGGGTCGAGACTCAGCTCCTGGCCCCGCCTCTTCACTGATCGCTACTAGGTCCTCTCCCTCTCTGCTTCCTGAGCTTTGTCATACCTCTTCTTAAAACTATGTATGGTTCCTGCCTCCACTTCTTCACTTGCTAGGCTATTCCACTTCCTGACAACTGTATGACTGAAGAAATACTTCCTAACGTCCCTGTGACTCGTCTGAGACTTCAGCTTCTAGTTGTGACCCCTTGTCCCTGTGTCCCCTCTCTGGAACATCCTATCTCTGTCCACCTTGTCTAGTCCCCGCAGTATCTTGTATGTCGTTATCATGTCTTCCCTGACCCTTCTGTCCTCCAGTGTCGTCAGTCCGATTTCCCTCAACCTTTCCTCGTACGACATTCCCCTGAGCTCTGGGACTAGCCTTGTTGCAAACCTTTGTACTTTCTCAAACCTCTTGACGTGCTTGACCAGGTGTGGGTTCCAGACTGGTGCTGCATACTCCAGTATGGGCTTAACATACACAGTGTACAGTGTCTTAAACGATTCCTTATTAAGGTATCGGAACGCTATTCTCAGGTTTGCCAGGCGCCCGTATGCTGCAGCAGTTATTTGGTTGATGTGTGCCTCCGGTGATGTGCTCGGTGTTATGGTCACCTCAAAGTCTTTCTCCCTGAGTGAGGTCTGTAGTCTTTGTCCACCTAGCCTATACTCTGTCTGCGATCTTCTTTGCCCCTCCCCAGTCTTCATAACTTTGCATTTGGCAGGGTTGAATTCGAGAAGCCAGTTTCTGGACCACATGTCCAGCCTGTCCAGGTCTCTTTGCAGTCCTGCCTCATCCTCATCCGATTTAATTCTTCTCATCAACTTCACATCATCTGCGAATAGGGACACTTCAGAGTCTATTCCTTTCATCATGTCGTTCGCATATATCAAAAATAGCACTGGTCCTAGAACTGACACCTGTGGGACCCCACTCGTCACAGGCGCCCACTGTGATACCTCTTCACGCACCATGACTCGTTGTTGCCTCCCTGTCAAGTATTCCTTGATCCATTGCAGTGCCCTCCCTGTTATATGCGCCTGATCCTCCAGCTTCTGCACTAATCTCTTGTGGGGAACTGTGTCAAAGGAGATTCCTGCAGTCTAGGAAAACGCAATCAACCCACCCCTCTCTCTCGTGTCTTACTTCTGTTACCTTGTCATAAAACTCCAGAAGGTTTGTGACACAGGATTTGCCTTCCATGAACCCATGCTGGTTTTCATTTATAATCTTGTTCTGTTCCAGGCGTTCCACCACTCTCCTCCTGATAATCTTCTCCATGACTTTGCACACAATACATGTCAGAGACACTGGTCTGTAGTTTAGTGCCTCATTTCTGTTTCCTTTCTTAAATATGGGGACTACATTTGCTGTCTTCCATTTCTCAGGTAGTTGCCCAGTTTCAAGGGATGTGTTGAAGATTGTGGTTAGGGGCATGCACAGCATCTCTGCTCCTTCTCTAAGGACCCATGGGGAGATGTTGTCCAGTCCCATCGCCTTTGAGGTATCAAGGTCACTTAGCAGCTTCTGCACCTCCTCCTCGGTTGTTCGTATGTCATCCAACACTTGTTGGTATATTCCCTCTTGATGTTCCCTTCTGTGCTGTCTTCCAAGAGCCCTTCCTGTCTCTACTGTAAAAACTTCCTTAAATCTCCTGTTTAGCTCCTCGCATACCTCCTGATCATTTCTTGTGAGTTCTCCACCTTCTGTCCTCAGTCTGATCACCTGGTCTTTGACTGTTGTCTTCCTCCTGATGTGGCTATACAACAGTTTCGAGTCAGTCTTGACTTTCGATGCTATGTTATTTTCATACTGTCGCTGGGCCTCCCTCCTTACCTGTGCATACTCGTTCCTGGCTCTGCGACTGATCTCCCTATTTTCATGTGTTCTCTGCCTTCTGTACTTTTTCCATTCTCTATTGCACTTCGTTTTTGCCTCCTTACACCGTCGGGTAAACCAGGGGCTCGTTCAGGTCTTCCCATTGTTTCTGTTGCCCTTGGGAATTAACCTTTCCACTGCCTTCTTGCATTTTGTTGTTACATATTCCATCATTTCATTTACTGGTTTTCCTGCCAGTTCTCTGTCCTACGGAACCTCCTGCAGGAAGTTCCTCAAACCTATGTAGTCCCCTCTTTTATAGTTTGGCTTTTCCCATTCAACTCCTGTTACTCTCTCCACTTGCAACTCTACTATGTATTCAAAGCACAGAACTACGTGGTCACTAGCTCCTAGGGGACTCTCATATGTGATGTCTTCAATGTCTGAACTGCCCAGGGTGAACACAAGGTCCAATCTTGCTGGTTCATCCTCCCCTCTCACTCTGGTAGTGTCCTTAACATGTTGGTGCATGAGGTTTTCCAGCACCACATCCAACATCTTGGCTCTCCATGTTTCGGGACCCCCATGTGGCTCTAGGTTTTCCCAATCAATCACCCTGTGGTTGAAATCACCCATAACCAGCAACTTTGCTCTGCTGGAGTGAGCTCTTCTTGCCACCTCAGCAAGTGTGTCCACCATTGCTCTGTTGCTCTCTTCATATTCCTCTCTTGGCCTCCTGCAGTTCTGTGGTGGATTATACATCACTGCAATGACCACCTTGTGCTCCCCAGACTGAAGTGTACCTACTATGTAGTCCCTTTCTCCTGTCTCGTCTATGCCTCCCATTTTCTCGAATTTCCATCGATTTTTTACGAGCAGAGCAACCCCTCCTCCCCCTCTGCCCCTTCTATCTTTCCTCATGATCTGGTATCCTGGTGGGAAGATTGAATCTGTTATTGTCTCAGCGAGTTTTGTTTCTGTAACTGCTATGATGTCTGGGGACTTCTCATTTATTTTTTCTTGCTACTCCTTATATTTATTCGTTAATCCATCCGCATTTGTGTACCAAACCTTCAACTTCTATTCTAATACTGTAACTGTGGTCCTGGGGGAATACTGGGGTTGGGAGAGCAGGAGCCCTGGTGGGGGCCTGTGGGGGGTTGCAGTGGAGATGGAGGAAGAGCTCCCATAGAGGGTTGCTGTAGGGGTAGGGTTCGTGGTGCGGGGGGTGGGAACAGAGGGATCGGTGTGTGATGGTTGGTTTAGATTGTTCAGTTGCCTTGGGGGTGTCGTGGTTGGAGTCCTTCTGCAGGTGTTTCTGGGGGGTGTGCTTGCCCTTCCACCTGTGCCTGGGCTATTCTGCTCTTCTTTGTCATTTCCTCCTATTCCTCCTTTCGTTTTTGCACTCTCTCTTTTAGTATCATCCTTTCCTCCTGTGTTCTGTCTCGATCGAGGTACACACTCTTGAACTCCTGTTTGCCTCTCCCAGCCGTGCTTTCTCCTGCAGGATCATGGTTCGAGTTGATTCTTCCTTGAAAATTACTTTGAGAGGCCGTTTCCTTCTCTTTGTGAACCACCCGATTCTCCGAAAATTTGCCACCTGGGTCATGTCCCCCTCGCCTATCACCTTCATGATACCTTCAATTGCTTTTTTCTCCTCCTGATTTCTTTCATCATAAGTTTCCCCTTCAGCTTCGTCTAGCCCATAGACAAAAACTGATCTCTCCCTTTCCACCTCCCACTGTGACTCCCATTGCATCCTCTGAGGTGTTTTAGTTCCTTCCCGTGGAGTGTTCCTTCCTTCAGTCCCTTCCCTAGCTGTGGCCCCTATGCTCATTGGTTTGTCCTTCCTGCTCACCTGTTCCTGGCCCCCACAAGTGTCTGGTAACTTCCCTGCACATGTCCTAGTTCCTTCAATGTCTTCAAACCTCCCATGTACTCACCTGTTTGTACTCACCTATTTGTGGTTGCAGGGGTCGATTTATAGCTCCTGGCCCTGCCTCTTCACTGATTGCTACTAGGTCCTCTCTCTCCCTGCTCCATGAGCTTTATCATACCTTGCCTTAAAACTATGTATGGTTCCCGCCTCCACTACACTTTCTAGGCTATTCCACGGCTTGACTACTCTATGACTGAAGAAATACTTCCTAACATCCCTTTGATTCATCTGAGTCTTCAACTTCCAATTGTGACCTCTTGTGTCTGTGTCCCATCTCTGGAACATCCCGTCTTTGTCCACCTCGTCTATTCTGCGCAGAATTTTATATGTCGTTATCATGTCTCCCCTGACCCTCCTGGCCTCCAGTGTCGTCAGGCCGATTTCCCTCAACCTTTCTTCGTAGGACAATCCCCGTAGCTCTGGGACTAGTCTTGTTGCAAACCTTTGCACTTTTTCTAATTTCTTGACGCGCTTGACTAGGTGTGGATTCCAAACTGGTGCTGCATACTCCAGTATGGGCCTGACATAAATGGTATACAGAGTCTTGAACGAATCCTTACTGAGGTATCGGAAAGCTATCCGTAGGTTTGCCAGGCGCCCGTATGCTGCAGCAGTTATCTGATTGATGTGCGCCTCAGGAGATATGCTCGGTGTTATACTCACCCCCAGATCTTTTTCCTTGAGTGAGGTTTGCAGACTTTGGCCATCTAAACTATATTGTGTCTTCGGTCTTCTTTGTCCTTCCCCAATCTTCATGACTTTGCATTTGGCAGGGTTAAACTCAAGGAGCCAGTTGCTGGACCAGGCTTGTAGCCTGTCCAGGTCTCTTTGTAGTCCTGCCTGATCCTCATCCGATTTGATTCTTCTCATTAATTTCACATCATCCGCAAACAAGGACTCTTCTGAGTCTATCCCTTCCGTTATGTCATTCATATATACCAAGAACAGCACAGGTCCTAGGACTGACCCCTGTGGAACCCCGCTTGTCACAGGCGCCCACTCTGACACCTCGTCACGTACCATGACTCGTTGTTGCCTCCCTATAAGGTGTTCTCTTATCCACTGCAGTGCCTTTCCTGTTATGTGTGCCTGATCCTCTAGCTTTTGCAGTAACCTCTTGTGAGGAACTGTGTCGAAGGCCTTCTTGCAGTCCAAAAAAATGCAGTCGATCCACCCCTCTCTCTCTTGTCTTACTTCTGTCACCTTGTCATAAAACTCTAGTAGGTTTGTGACACAGGATTTTCCCTCCCTGAAACCGTGCTGGCTGTCAATTATACACTTGTTTCTTTCCAGGTGCTCCACCACTCTCCTCCTGATGATCTTCTCCATGACCTTGCATACTATACTATACTCTTTAAGGACCCACGGAGAGATGTTGTCAGGTCCCACCACCTTTGAGGTGTCAAGTTCACATAGCAGCTTCCTCACCTCCTCCTTGGTTATGTGTACCTCATCCAGCACTTGCTGGTGCACCCCCCTGCTCTGATTTCCTGGAGTCCTACTGGTTTCCACTGTAAATACTTGAGCTCCTGACATTCCTCCGGGTCGTTTCTTGTGAATTCCCCATCACCCTTCCTCAGTCTGATTACCTGGTCCTTGACTGTTGTTTTCCTCCTGATGTGGCTGTACAACAGCTTCGGGTCAGTCTTGACTTTCGATACTATGTCATTTTCGTATTGCCGCTGAGCCTCCCTTCTTATCAGTGCATATTCGTTTCTGGCTCTTCGGCTAATCTCTTTATTTTCCTGAGTTCTCTGTCTTCTGTACCTTTTCCATTCTCTAGTACACCTAGTTTTTGCCTCCCTACACCTTTGGGTGAACCAAGGACTCGTTCTGTTCTTCCCATTATTTCTGTTTCCCTTGGGAACAAATCTCTCCTCTGCCTCCTTGCATTTTGTTGCCACATAGTCCATCATTTCTTGTACTGGTTTTCCTGTCAGTTCCCTCTCCCACTGAATGTCTTGAAAGAAGTTCCTCAAGCCTGAGTAGTTCCCCCTTTTGTAGTTTGGTTTTTCCCAGCCTATTCCTGCTACTCTCTCCACTTGGAGCTCAACTATGTAGTCGAAGCACAGAACCACATGATCACTAGCTCCCAGGGGCCTTTCATACATGATATCCTCGATGTCAGAACTACTCAAGGTGAATACAAGGTCCAGTCTTGCTGGTTCATCCTCTCCTCTCTCTCTGGTAGTGTCTCTAACATGTTGATGCATGATGTTTTCCAGTATCACATCCACCATAATGGCTCTCCATGTTTCGGGACCCCCATGGGCTTCCAGGTTTTCCCAGTCAATCTCCTTGTGATTGAAATCACCCATAACTAGTAACTTTGCTCCCCCCGTGTGTGCTGTCCTGGCCACCTCGGCTAGTGTGTCGACCATTGCTCTGTTTCTCTCATCGTATTCTTCTCTTGGCCTCCTGCAGTTCTGTGGTGGGTTGTACATTACTGCAATTATCACCTTATGTCCCTCAGACTGGATTGTTCCTACTAAGTAGTCCCTTTCGCCCGTGCCCGACCTTCTTTTCTAAGATTGTGGTCTGGAAGGTGTATTGGGGTTGGGGAAGTGGGAGACCTGATAAGGAACTATGGGTGGTTGCTGTGGGGGTGGAGTTTGTAATGCAGTGGGTGGGGCCTTTGGATGTGGCATGGGTGTTTTGGTTTAGAGTGTTTGGTTGCACTGGGGTTGACCTGTTTGGGAGGCTTCTATAGGAAGTTGTGAGGGAGGCTGTATTTGATCTTCCTGTGTCTGAGATCTCCTGTCTGCCTTCTCCATCCCCTCTCTTTCCTCCTTTCGCCTTTGTACCATCTCTCTCAGTTTCTGCCTTTCTGCTTGTGTTCTGTCGCGGTCGATATACACCTTCCTGTATGCCAGCATGTCCCTTAATCGTGCTTTCTCCTGCAGGATCCTGGTCCAAGTCGATTCTGCCTTGAAGGTCACTTTCACTGGCAGGTTTTTTTTTTTACAAACCCCCCTATTCTCCGAAAATTTTCCAGCTGGGTCATGTCGTCTTCTCCTATTGCTTTCATGATGCTTTCAATTGCTTTTTTTTCCCTTGTTTTCTTGCTTCATATGTTTCCCCTTCAACTTCCTGGAGCCCATACACAAAGACTGACCTCATCCTTTCATTCTCCCACTGCATATTCCTCTGTATCCCCTCATTCAATTTGATTTCCTCCATTTCAGCTTTTCTTTCTTCAGTTTCACTAGCTAATGTACTTGGGCTCAGTGGCCTGTCATTTTCCCTTCTTGGCTTTCCCTGGGCTCTGCTGTGGTCTGTTAGGGCCTCCACATATAGCTTAGCTCTTTCATTTACTACAGTCTCCACTGATAGAGCTTCTACATGCAGTTTTGCTCCTTCTTTCCGAACCTACAGTCCCCTTATTTGTGACTGAGGTAGCAGTCTCTGTTGTCAATCCCAAAATGTTCTTTAGTTCTTTAGGCTGTTTCAGATTTTTCAGTTCCTCTTCTAAACTCTGTATCCTGGCCTCTGCTGCTTTGACTTGCACCTCCCACTTCCTGCTTTCCATGTCTATCCTCTCTTTCATTCTGATGCTAAGTTCTTCTCGTTTCTCTTCCCATTCATGTTCCCTTTTTGTGAGCTCTGCTGCCCAATCTTCCTTTACAGTTTCCTCCTCCTGCCCCTTGGTTTTTCTTGTTGTTCTCTGGCAGCTCATTTTTGTTTTATCCTGATTGCCTCAGAGTGGGAAACCTATCTAATTCTGTATGTTAGGTTAGGAGTGTGTATGTCAGAGTGTGGGGGGGGGAGGTAGAGGAGGAACTGTGGGTAAGTGGGAGAGTAGTGGGGAGGGGGGTGGGAAGGAGGGAGAAGCAAGTGGGTGAGTGGGAGAGGGAGAGGGGGAAGGAGGGAGAGGTGGGGAGGGGGAGGGTGAAAGAGGGAGGGGAGGGATCAGGTGAAGGAGTGAGATGTCGGTGGGGGAGGGGGGCAGTGTATGTGTGAGTCTGACAATGTGTGTGTGTGTGTTGTGCGTGTATGTTGTGTGTGTGTGTGTGTGAGTGTGTGTGTGTGTTGTGTGTGTGTTGTGTGTGTGTGTGTGTGTGTGTGTGTGTGTGTGTGTG
>NC_091302.1:6929859-6937359 GCF_038502225.1 Cherax quadricarinatus | reverse complement strand
AGCTATGATCTGTATGTTAGTGATGTCAGCTATGATCTGTATGTTAGTGATGTCAGCTATGATCTGTATGTTAGTGATGTTAGCTATGGTCTGTATGTTAGTGATGTTAGCTATGATCTGTATGTTAGTGATGTTAGCTATGATCTGTATGTTAGTGATGTCAGCTATGATCTGTATGTTAGTGATGTTAGCTATGGTCTGTATGTTAGTGATGTTAGCTATGATCTGTATGTTAGTGATGTTAGCTATGATCTGTATGTTAGTGATGTCAGCTATGATCTGTATGTTAGTGATGTCAGCTATGATCTGTATGTTAGTGATGTTAGCTATGATCTGTATGTTAGTGATGTTAGCTATGATCTGTATGTTAGTGATGTCAGCTATGATCTGTATGTTAGTGATGTCAGCTATGATCTGTATGTTAGTGATGTCAGCTATGATCTGTATGTTAGTGATGTCAGCTATGATCTGTATGTTAGTGATGTCAGCTATGATCTGTATGTTAGTGATGTCAGCTATGATCTGTATGTTAGTGATGTCAGCTATGATCTGTATGTTAGTGATGTTAGCTATGGTCTGTATGTTAGTGATGTTAGCTATGATCTGTATGTTAGTGATGTTAGCTATGATCTGTATGTTAGTGATGTCAGCTATGATCTGTATGTTAGTGATGTCAGCTATGATCTGTATGTTAGTGATGTTAGCTATGGTCTGTATGTTAGTGATGTTAGCTATGATCTGTATGTTAGTGATGTCAGCTATGGTCAGTATGTTAGTGATGTCAGCTATGATCAGTATGTTAGTGATGTCAGCTATGATCGGTATGTTAGTGATGTTAGCTATGATCTGTATGTTAGTGATGTTAGCTATGATCTGTATGTTAGTGATGTTAGCTATGGTCAGTATGTTAGTGATGTCAGCTATGATCAGTATGTTAGTGATGTCAGCTATGATCGGTATGTTAGTGATGTCAGCTATGATCTGTATGTTAGTGATGTTAGCTATGATCTGTATGTTAGTGATGTTAGCTATGGTCAGTATGTTAGTGATGTCAGCTATGATCAGTATGTTAGTGATGTCAGCTATGATCTGTATGTTAGTGATGTCAGCTATGGTCAGTATGTTAGTGATGTCAGCTATGATCAGTATGTTAGTGATGTCAGCTATGATCTGTATGTTAGTGATGTCAGCTATGGTCAGTATGTTAGTGATGTCAGCTATGATCAGTATGTTAGTGATGTCAGCTATGATCTGTATGTTAGTGATGTTAGCTATGATCTGTATGTTAGTGATGTTAGCTATGATCTGTATGTTAGTGATGTTAGCTATGGTCAGTATGTTAGTGATGTCAGCTATGATCAGTATGTTAGTGATGTCAGCTATGATCTGTATGTTAGTGATGTTAGCTATGATCTGTATGTTAGTGATGTTAGCTATGATCTGTATGTTAGTGATGTTAGCTATGGTCAGTATGTTAGTGATGTCAGCTATGATCAGTATGTTAGTGATGTCAGCTATGATCTGTATGTTAGTGATGTCAGCTATGATCTGTATGTTAGTGATGTTAGCTATGATCTGTATGTTAGTGATGTTAGCTATGATCTGTATGTTAGTGATGTTAGCTATGATCTGTATGTTAGTGATGTCAGCTATGATCAGTATGTTAGTGATGTCAGCTATGATCTGTATGTTAGTGATGTCAGCTATGGTCAGTATGTTAGTGATGTCAGCTATGATCAGTATGTTAGTGATGTCAGCTATGATCTGTATGTTAGTGATGTTAGCTATGATCTGTATGTTAGTGATGTTAGCTATGATCTGTATGTTAGTGATGTTAGCTATGATCTGTATGTTAGTGATGTCAGCTATGATCTGTATGTTAGTGAAGTCAGCTATGATCTGTATGTTAGTGATGTCAGCTATGATCTGTATGTTAGTGAGGTTAGCTATGATCTGTATGTTAGTGAAGTCAGCTATGATCTGTATGTTAGTGAAGTCAGCTATGATCTGTATGTTAGTGAAGTCAGCTATGATCTGTATGTTAGTGATGTCAGCTATGATCTGTATGTTAGTGATGTCAGCTATGATCTGTATGTTAGTGAAGTCAGCTAAGATCTGTATGTTAGTGAAGTCAGCTATGATCTGTATGTTAGTGAAGTCAGCTATGATCTGTATGTTAGTGAAGTCAGCTATGATCTGTATGTTAGTGAAGTCAGCTATGATCTGTATGTTAGTGAAGTCAGCTATGATCTGTATGTCACTGATGTCAGCTATGATCTGTATGTTAGTGAAGTCAGCTATGATCTGTATGTCACTGATGTCAGCTATGATCTGTATGTTAGTGAAGTCAGCTATGATCTGTATGTCACTGATGTCAGCTATGATCTGTATGTTAGTGAAGTCAGCTATGATCTGTATGTCACTGATGTCAGCTATGATCTGTATGTTAGTGATGTCAGCTATGATCTGTATGTTAGTGAAGTCAGCTATGATCTGTATACCTTGTACGTGTACTTGTAGAAATTAAGATATTATTATTATTATTATTATTATTATTATTATTATTATTATTTTTATTATTATTGTAAATACGGTAAAGGCAGGCAGGCAGGCAGGCAGATGGTGCAGGCAGGCAGGCAGGCAGGCAGACAGGCAGTGGCAGGCAGGCAGGCAGATGGTGAAGGTGCAGGCAGGCAGGCAGGCAGGCAGGCAGACAGGCAGGCAGGCAGGCAGGCAGTGACAGGCAGGCGGGCAGGCAGGCAGGCAGGCAGGCAGGCGGGCAGGCAGACAGACAGTGCGCAGGCAGGCAGGCGGGCAGGCAGGCAGGCAGGCAGGCAGGCAGGCAGGCAGGCAGGCAGTGCAGGCAGGCTGGCAGGCTGCAGGCAGGCAGGTCGGCAGGCAGGCAGGCAGGCAGGCAGGCAGGCAGGCAGGCAGGCAGGTGCAGGCAGGTGGGCAGGCAGGCAGGCAGGCAGGCAGGCAGGCAGGCAGGCAGGCAGGCAGGCAGCAGGTGGGCAGGTGGCAGACAGGCAGGCAGGCAGGCAGGCATGCAGGCAGGCAGGCAGGTGGCAGGCAGGCAGGCAGGCAGGCAGGCAGGCAGGCAGGCAGACAGGCAGGCAGGCAGGCAGACAGGCAGGGCAGGCAGGCAGGCAGGTGGCAGGCAGACAGGCAGACAGGCAGGCAGGCAGGCAGGCAGGTCGGCAGGCCGGGTGGCAGCCTGCAGGCAGGCAGGCAGGCGGTGCAGTGGGCAGGCAGGCAGGCAGGCAGGCAGGCAGGCAGGCAGCCAGGCAGGCAGGCAGGCAGGCAGCCAGGCAGGCAGCAAGGCAGGCAGGCAGGCAGACAGGCAGTGTGGCAGGCAGGCAGCAGGCAGGCAGGCAGGCAGGCAGGCAGGCAGGCAGGCAGACAGGCAGGCGGCAGGCAGGCAGGCAGGCAGACAGGCAGGCAGACAGGGAGGCAGGCAGGCAGGCAGACAGGCAGGGGGTGTTGGCGTGGGTGCAGGCAGGCCGCAGGCGTGCGCGCAGGCAGGGAGGCAGGCAGGCAGACGGTTAGGCAGACAGGCAGGTGCGCAGGAAGGCAGGCAGGCAGGTGATTAGGCAGACAGGCAGGTGGACAGGGAGGCAGGCAGGCAGGTGGTTAGGCAGACAGGCAGGTGGGCAGGGAGGTAGGCAGCAGGCAGACAGGCAGACAGGCAGGTGGGCAGGGAGGCAGGCAGGCAGGCAGGCTGACAGCAGGCAGGCAGGCAGACAGGCAGGTGGCAGGCAGGCAGGCAGGCAGGCAGGCAGGTGGCAGGCAGGCAGGCAGACAGACAGGCGGGCAGGCAGGCAGGCAGTGGCAGGCAGGCAGGCAGGCAGGCAGGTTGGCAGGCCGGGCAGGCAGGCAGGTCGGCAGGCAGGCAGGCAGGGCCGCAGGCAGGCAGGCAAGCAGGCAGGGGGCAGGCAGGCAGGCAGGCAGGCAGGCAGGCAGCAGGCAGGCAGGCGGGGCAGGTGGCAGGCATGCAGGCAGGCAGGGGCAGGCAGGCAGGCAGGCAGGTGGCAGGTGGGCAGGCAGGCAGGCAGGCAGGCAGGCAGGCAGGCAGACAGGCAGGCAGGCAGGCAGGCAGACAGGCAGGTGGGCAGGCAGGTAGCAGGTGGGCACCAGGCAGGCAGGCAGGCAGGCAGCAGGCAGGCAGGCAGGCAGGTTGCAGGCTGGCAGGCAGGCAGGCCGGCAGGCAGGCAGGCATTAGCCGCAGGCAGGTGGGCAGGCAGGCAGGCAGGCAGGCAGGCAGGCAGGCAGGCAGGCAGGCAGGCAGGCAGGCAGTGGGCAGGCAGGCAGGCAGGCAGGCAGGCAGGCAGGCAGGCAGGCAGCAGGTGCAGCAGGCAGGCAGGCAGGCAGGCAGGCAGGCAGGCAGGCAGGCAGGCAGGTGCGCAGGCAGGCAGGCAGGCAGGCAGGCAGGCAGGCAGGCAGGCAGGCAGTGCGGGCAGGCAGGCAGGCAGGCAGGCAGGCAGGCATTGCGCGGTGCGTTGTTGCGCAGGGAGGCAGGCAGGTGCGCAGGCAGGCAGGCAGGTGGGCAGGGAGGCAGGCAGGCAGGCGCAGGCAGGCAGGTGCAGGCAGGCAGGCAGGCAGGTGCAGGCAAATAGCAGGCAGCAGGCAGGCAGGCAGGCAGGCAGGCAGCAGGCAGGCAGTGCAGGCAGGCAGGCAGGCAGGTGGCAAGCAGGCAGGCAGGCAGGCAGGCAGGCAGGTAGCAGGCAGGCAGGCAGGCAGGCAGGCAGGTAGCAGGCAGGCAGGCAGGCAGGCAGGCAGGTAGCAGGCAGGCAGGCAGGCAGGCAGGCAGGTAGCAGGCAGGCAGGCAGGCAGGCAGGCATGCAGGCATAGCTGCAGGCAGGTGGCGCGCAGGCAGGCAGGCAGGCAGGCAGGCAGGCAGGCAGGCAGGCAGGAAGACGGGGCAGGCAGGCAGGCAGGCAGGCGAGGCAGGCGCAGGCAGGCAAGCAGGCAGGTGCGCAGGCAGGCAGGCAGGCAGTGGTGCAGGCAGGCAGGCAGGCAGGCCAGCTGTGCAGGCAGCAGGCGGCAGGCAGGCAGGCAGGCAGGCAGGCAGGCAGGCAGCAGGCAGGCAGCTGCGCAGGCAGGTGCAGGTCGGCAGGCAGTGCAGGTCGGTGTGCGGCAGGTCGACAGGCAGGGCAGGCAGGCAGCACAGGCAGGCAGGTGGGCAGGCAGGTGTGCAGGCAGGCAGGCAGGCAGGTGCAGGCAGTGCAGGCAGGTGGGCCTCTGGCAGGTGGACAGGCCGGCAGGCAGGCAGGCAGGCAGGCAGGCAGGCGCAGGCAGGCAGGCAGGCAGGCAGGCAGGCGCAGGCAGGCAGGCAGAGGCAGGCAGGCAGGCAGGCGCAGGCAGGCAGGCTGGCGCAGGCAGGCAGGCAGAGGCAGGCAGGCAGGCGCAGGCAGGCAGGCAGGCAGGCAGGTAGGCAGGCAGGCAGGTGCGGAGGTCGGTAGGTAGGCTGGTCGGCAGGTGGCAGGCAGCTGGGCAGGGTCCTGGTGTGGGCAGGTCGCAGGCAGGCAGGCAGGCAGGTGGCAGCCTGCAGGTGGGCAGGCTTGGTGTAGGCAGGCACGTAGGTGGGGAGGTCAGGAGGCAGGCAGGGGTAGGCAGGCAGGCAGGCAGGCAGGCAGGCAGGCAGGCGGGCAGCAGTGGCAGGTCGGCAGGCAGGCAGGCAGTGGTGCGGGCAGGCTCTGCAGGTGGGCAGGCCGGCAGGTAGGGAGGCATGTGCAGGCAGGCAGGCAGGCAGGTGCAGGCAGGTGACAGGTCTGCAGGCAGTGCAGGCAGGCAGGCAGTGCAGGCAGGCAGGTGGGCAGGTCGGCAGGCAGGGGTGGCAGGCCGGCAGGTAGGCAGGCAGGCAGCCAGACAGGCAGGCAGGCTGCAGCAGGCAGGCAGGCAGGCAGGCAGGCAGGCAGGCAGGCAGGTGCAGGTCGGCAAACAGGCAGGCAGGCAGGCAGGCTGCAGGCAGGCAGGCAGGCAGGCTGGCAGGTGGGCAGGCATGCAGGCAGGCAGGCAGGCAGGCAGGCAGGCAGGTGGTGCGCCTGCAGGCAGGCAGGCAGCAAGCAGGCAGGCAGGTGCGCAGGCCCAGGCAGGCAGGCAGGCAGGCAGGCAGGCAGGCAGGCAGGCAGTGGCAGGTGCAGTGAGGCAGTGCGGCCTGCAGGCATTTAGGCAGGCAGGCAGGCAGGTGGCAGGCAGGTGTGGGCAGGCAGGCAGGCAGGGCAGGTGCAGCAGGCAGTCCGGCAGGCAGTGCGGGCAGGCAGGCAGGCAGGCAGGCAGGCAGGCAGGCTGCGGGTGGTGCGCGGGGCAGGTCGGCAAATGGTGCAGGCAGGCAGCTCGGTGTGCAGGCAGGCAGGCAGGCAGGTGCAGGCAGGCAGGCAGGCAAGCAGGCAGGCAGGTGGCCAGGGTAGGCAGGCAGGCGGCAGATCGGCAGGCAGGCAGGCAGGCAGGCAGGCAGGCAGGCAGGCAGGCAGTGCGGGGCGGGCAGGCAGGCAGGTGGGTAGGTCGCGCAGGCAGGGAAGGCAGGTAGGCAGGCAGGCAAACAGGCAGGTGGTGGCAGGCAGGCAGGTGGGTGGCAGGCAGGCAGGCAAGGCAGGCAGGCAGGCAGGCAGGTGCAGGTCGGCAGGCATGCAGGCAGGTAGGCAGGCAGGTAACAGCAGGCAGTGCGGGTGCAGGCAGTGTGGCAGGCAGGCAGGCAGGCAGGCAGGCAGGCAGGTGCCAGCAGGCAGGTGTGGCAGGCAGGCAGGTAGTGGGAGAGGTGGCAGGTGGCACAGGTAGGTGCAGGACGGCAGGCAGGCAGGCAGGCAGGCAGGTGCAGGCAGGCGTAACAGGGCAGGCAGGTGTGTGTGCAGGCAGGTGTGGCAGGCAGCAGGCAGGCAGGTGCAGGCAGGCAGGCAGGCAGGCAGGTGCAGCAGGCAGGCAGGTGGCTGGCAGGCAGGCAGGCAGGTCGGCAGCAGGCAGCAGGCATGGCAGGCAGGTGTGCGGCAGCAGGCAGGTGTGGCAGGTGGCAGGAATGTGCAGGTCGTTACGCAGGCAGATGGTGCAGGCAGGCAGGCAGCAGGCAGGCAGGCAGGTGCAGTAGATGGGGTGGGCAGGCAGGCATGCAGGCAGGCTGGTAGGTCGGGAGGAGGCAGGCAGTGCAGTGGTGGCAGGCAGACAGGCAGGTGGGTGCAGGCAGGCAGGCAGCCTGCAGCAGCAGGCAGGCAGGCAGGTGCAGGCAGGCAGGCAGGCAGTTGGTGCGGGTGCAGGGCAGGCAGTGGCAGTCGGGACATTTGTGCAGGCAGGCAGGCAGCTGGCAGGCAGGCAGGCAGGCAGGCAGGCAGCAGGCAGGCAGGCACGGCTGCAGGCAGGCAGGTGGCAGGTCGGCAGGCAGGCAGGCAGGCAGGCAGTGAGCAGCCCAGGCAGGCAGGGAGGAGGCAGGGGTGCAGCTGGGCAATGGTGGTGGTCCAGCAGGCAGCAGGCAGGCAGGTACGTGGTACGGTGGTCGGCAGGTGGCAGGCAGGC
>NC_091302.1:6912359-6922359 GCF_038502225.1 Cherax quadricarinatus | reverse complement strand
GGTTGTTGTAGACTGTGGTTGTTGTAGACTGTGGTTGTTGTAGACTGTGGTTGTTGTAGACTGTGGTTGTTGTAGTGTGGTTGTTGTAGACTGTGGTTGTTTTAGACTGTGGTTGTTGTAGACTGTGGTTGTTGTAGAGTGTGGTTGTTGTAGACTGTGGTTGTTGTAGACTGTGGTTGTTGTAGACTGTGGTTGTTGTAGACTGTGGTTGTTGTAGACTGTGGTTGTTGTAGACTGTGGTTGTTGTAGACTGTGGTTGTTGTAGACTGTGGTTGTTATGGACTGTGGTTGTTGTAAACTGTGGTTGTTATGGACTGTGGTTGTTGTAGACTGTGGTTGTTGTAGACTGTGGTTGTTGTAGACTGTGGTTGTTGTAGACTGTGGTTGTTGTAGACTGTGGTTGTTGTAGACTGTGGTTGTTGTAGACTGTGGTTGTTATGGACTGTGGTTGTTGTAAAGTGTGGTTGTTATGGACTGTGGTTGTTGTAGACTGTGGTTGTTGTAGACTGTGGTTGTTGTAGACTGTGGTTGTTGTAGACTGTGGTTGTTGTAGACTGTGGTTGTTATGGACTGTGGTTGTTGTAGACTGTGGTTGTTGTAGAGTGTGGTTGTTGTAGACTGTGGTTGTTGTAGACTGTGGTTGTTGTAGACTGTGGTTGTTATGGACTGTGGTTGTTGTAGACTGTGGTTGTTGTAGACTGTGGTTGTTATGGACTGTGGTTGTTGTAAACTGTGGTTGTTATGGACTGTGGTTGTTGTAGACTTTGGTTGTTGTAGACTGTGGTTGTTGTAGACTGTGGTTGTTATGGACTGTGGTTGTTGTAGACTGTGGTTGTTGTAGACTGTGGTTGTTATGGGCTGTGGTTGTTGTAGACTGTGGTTGTTATGGGCTGTGGTTGTTGTAGACTGTGATTGTTGTAGACTGTGGTTGTTATGGACTGTGGTTGTTGTAAACTGTGGTTGTTATGGATTGTGGTTGTTGTAGACTGTGGTTGTTGTAGACTGTGGTTGATGTAGACTGTGGTTGTTGTAGACTGTGGTTGTTATGGACTGTGGTTGTTGTAGACTGTGGTTGTTGTAGACTGTGGTTGTTATGGGCTGTGGTTGTTGTAGACTGTGGTTGTTATGGGCTGTGGTTGTTGTAGACTGTGATTGTTGTAGACTGTGGTTGTTATGGACTGTGGTTGTTGTAGACTGTGGTTGTTGTAGACTGTGGTTGTTATGGACTGTGGTTGTTGTAAACTGTGGTTGTTATGGACTGTGGTTGTTGTAGACTGTGGTTGTTGTAGACTGTGGTTGTTGTAGACTGTGGTTGTTATGGACTGTGGTTGTTGTAGACTGTGGTTGTTGTAGACTGTGGTTGTTATGGACTGTGGTTGTTGTAGACTGTTCTTGTTATGGGCTGTGGTTGTTGTAGACTGTGATTGTTGTAGACTGTGGTTGTTATGGACTGTAGTTGTTGTAGACTGTGGTTGTTGTAGACTGTGGTTGTTATGGGCTGTGGTTGTTGTAGACTGTGATTGTTGTAGACTGTGGTTGTTATGGACTGTAGTTGTTGTAGACTGTGGTTATGGACTGTGGTTGTTGTAGACTGTGGTTGTAGACTGTGCATGTAGACTATGTTTATAGACACTCGTAGATGTTGGTGTACTTATTCGGAGTATACCCGAAGGGTGTTCCGGAGGTCAGCGCCCCCGCGGCCCGGTCTGTGACCAGGCCTCGTGGTGGATCATAAGAACATAAGAAGGAACACTGCAGTAGGCCTGTTGGCCCATACTAGGCAGGTCATCACAAATCCAACCCACTAACAGAAGAAACACTCCCCAGGCAATAAGCTTTGATAAGACTGTTTACTCTGGTGTTCCCACTCACATCCAACCCCTCACATCCGTGTATTTATTTATAACCTAAATTTGAAGCTACCCAAGGTTTTAGCTTCGATAACCCTACTAGGCAGACCGTACCACTCATCAACTACCCTGTTACCAAACCAGTACAGAGACTGATCAACCAGGTTGTTACTGTTGGCCGCACGCAAACCGACATAGTAACCACAGCCTAGCTGGTCAGGTACTGACTTTATATGTCTGTCCAGCTCCGTCTTGAAGACAGCCAGGGGTCTTGAAGACAGCCTGGCGTCTATTGTTAATCCCCCTTATTTATGATGGGAGACTGTTGAACAGTCTTGGGCCCATGACACTTACTGTGTTGTCTCTTATTGTACTCAAAACACTCCTACTTTTCACTGGGGAATGTTGCACCGTCTATCGATTCTTTTGCTTTCATTGGGAGTGATTTCTGTGTGCAGATTTGAAATCAGTCCCTGTAGGATTTCCCAGTCAAGGGATTTACCAGGTGAAAATAAATGGTATAAAATACCGACACTATGGAAACATGAACACATATGCAGTTTAATGTGATCCTTTATTGACAACGTTTCGGATTTACCAGGTCAAGGGACTTCAAATGTTACCAGTAATTAAGGTCCTTGGTTGTACTTATACGTACAGTGAAAGTTCTCTGTATATTCTCCAGATCTGCATTTATCCTACCTTGAAAGTTGCTGTTAATGTACAGCAGTATTCCAACCTGTAGGAGAACTGTCTTCAACAGAATCATCACTGGCTTGACATCTCTTGTTTTGAAGGTTCTCATTATCCATTCTATCATTTTCCTGGCAGCTGTGATAGTGACAGTGTTGTGATCCTTGAAGGTGAGATCCTCTGACATTGTCACTCCCAGGTCCTTCATATTAGTTTTTCACTCTACTGTGTAGTTACAACTTGTTTTATTCTCCCATCTAGCTTTTATTTTCTCAATTTTTCCACAACGCTGTAATTGAAATTTGCCTTCAAGGGCTTATATTGTCAGAGTGAATATTAAAATGGTATACAATACCGACAGTTGTTAAGTAAGACTCGTGAAACAATACTCTTCTCCAGGCTGAGGGACTGACCACCTCAAAACTACGTCTTGAAGAGTGATGGACTGATTACATTGTCTTCTCATCTCTACTACTTCTGCTAGCTCTTCTGTACTTGACTGAAGAAGCCTACTGTGTAGGCGAAACGTTTCGGAATAAAGATACCTTTCCTGTGATGGTAGTGGCTAGTTTATTGTGTACCTCATATCCATCCTGTGGATGGTAGTGGCTAATTTATTGTGTACCTCATATCCATCCTGTGGATGGTAGTGGCTAGTTTATTGTGCACCTCATATCCATCCTGTGGATGGTAGTGGCTAATTTATTGTGTACCTCATATCCATCCTGTGGATGGTAGTGGCTAGTTTATTGTGTACCTCATATCCATCCTGTGGATGGTAGTGGCTAGTTTATTGTGTACCTCATATCCATCCTGTGGATGGTAGTGGCTAGTTAATTGTGTACCTCATATCCATCCTGTGGATGGTAGTGGCTAGTTTATTGTGTACCTCATATCCATCCTGTGGATGGTAGTGGCTAGTTTATTGTGTACCTCATATCCATCCTGTGGATGGTAGTGGCTAGTTTATTGTGCACCTCATATCCATCCTGTGGATGGTAGTGGCTAGTTTATTGTGTACCTCATATCCATCCTGTGGATGGTAGTGGCTAGTTTATTGTGTACCTCAGATCCATCCTGTGGATGGTAGTGGCTAGTTTATTGTGTACCTCATATCCATCCTGTGGATGGTAGTGGCTAGTTTATTGTGTACCTCATATCCATCCTGTGGATGGTAGTGGCTAGTTTATTGTGTACCTCATATCCATCCTGTGGATGGTAGTGGCTAGTTTATTGTGTACCTCATATCCATCCTGTGGATGGTAGTGGCTAGTTTATTGTGTACCTCATATCCATCCTGTGGATGGTAGTGGCTAGTTTATTGTGTACCTCATATCCATTCTGTGGATGGTAGTGGGTAGTTAATTGTGCACCTCATATCCATCCTGTGGATGGTAGTGGCTAGTTAATTGTGTACCTCATATCCATCCTGTGGATGGTAGTGGCTAGTTAATTGTGTACCTCATATCCATCCTGTGGATGGTAGTGGCTAGTTAATTGTGTACCTCATATCCATCCTGTGGATGGTAGTGGCTAGTTTATTGTGTACCTCATATCCATCCTGTGGATGGTAGTGGCTAGTTTATTGTGTACCTCATATCCATCCTGTGGATGGTAGTGGCTAGTTTATTGTGTACCTCATATCCATCCTGTGGATGGTAGTGGCTAGTTAATTGTGTACCTCATATCCATCCTGTGGATGGTAGTGGCTAGTTTATTGTGTACCTCATATCCATCCTGTGGATGGTAGTGGCTAGTTTATTGTGTACCTCATATCCATCCTGTGGATGGTAGTGGCTAGTTAATTGTGTACCTCATATCCATCCTGTTGATGGTAGTGGCTAGTTAATTGTGTACCTCATATCCATCCTGTGGATGGTAGTGGCTAGTTAATTGTGTACCTCATATCCATCCTGTGGATGGTAGTGGCTAGTTAATTGTGTACCTCATATCCATCCTGTGGATGGTAGTGGCTAGTTAATTGTGTACCTCATATCCATCCTGTGGATGGTAGTGGCTAGTTAATTGTGTACTAGGCCCAAAAGTTTACAGGAGTACATCTCGATTTATATGAATAGCTCACTTACGTTACAATGATGTTTAAGAAATTTGCTTAATATATCTAGTATCTTGAAATATCACATATGTTATTATACTGTCTATCTCTGTATTCTTCAGTAAGTGGACAACTAAGAACATAGTGTTCAAGACAGTGATCATAAGACTGACCACACACTTTGTATTTAGTTTGATCATCATCTGTGTGTCAGACTGTCAGAAACACTTGTAACCAGGACTAAGCCTGGCTACAGCATCAGTCAGTCTGTGTGTCTGTCAGACTGTCAGAAACACTTGTAACCAGGACTAAGCCTGGCTACAGCATCAGTCAGTCTGTGTGTCAGTTAGACTGTCAGAAGTACTGGTAACCAAGACTGAGTCTGACTACTGCAACATCAGTCAGTGTTTACATTACAAGTTGCTCCACTGAACGTACTTATCAAGGTTGATGTTATGATAGCGGGAGATGGAGAACTTGGGGAGAGGTGTAGGATGAGAGGAAGGGCTGGGAGATGAGGGAGGAATGGAGGAATAAAGGGAGGGAGTGGAGAGTGAGGATGGAGGTGAGTGATGGAGTGGAGGCCCCAGGGCCCAGCAGAGACACCAAATATTAAGAAAAAGACACAGATAATGATGTAATAGTTAGTGGTGAACCTCGCTCAGTCACCTGGCTGTCTGATCCACCTCCAGCCACAACACTCACGCTATTAACGACACTATTAACATCTACAATAAGGGTGAAAATCCTTTAACACTTAATTGCCTGAGATCCACCAGCACGCAAAACTCGCACTAACAACGACGCTATTAATATCTAGAATAAGGGTGGCAATTCTTTAACAATTGTTTTCTCCACAAAAAGACAACACTTACTCTAACAAGAACACTATTAATTTATGGAATATGGGTGAAAATCTTTTAACATGAAGTGATCCAATGAAGTTCATTAACAACGACTCTATTAGCATCTTAAATAAGGGTGAAAATCCTTTAAAACTGAAAATATCCTGATTTTCTGAAGGTCTCTTTATCCGTGGAATTAGAGCTAATCTCCAGTTCCTCGGATCAAACTAGATTATCTCTCCTTTACCCAAGCTCTGCCTGCCTTATAAGGGTTTAGTGCTTCCTGTAGGGGGTAATAAGGGCGGAAATCTTACTGTTGTCACAGGTAGTTTTCGCCCTAATTGCAACACAGGTTTAAAATATATAGGGACGAGTTCGTTTCTTGGATCAAGAGCTCTCCGGGAGTACCGGGGGGGGATCAGGGAGCATTAGGAGGCATCAGGGGGCATCAGGGGGCATCAGGGGGCATCAGGGGGCATCAGGGGAATGTGTTCATACACGTGTGTTTATATGTTCATCCACACTTGTGTTCATACACATATGTGTTCATACACACATGTGTACAAACACAGGTGTTTTCAAACATCTACCTGTTTCTTCTGTGTCTACATTTCGCACATATTTCTTGCGTGGCGGCCAATAAACACATGTCTCAACGCTCTTGTTTGACAGGGTTTCTGTAGGTGTTGATAGTGCTGCTGGGAAACAATACCTGCGATAACACAGGTATTGTTTTTCCAGTCACCTTGCATCTTAACTCTAACACCTTCCACATTAGGTGGATGACCCACACTGTGTTGGAACATAGCAACACACAGTGTAGCAACATAGCAACACACAGTGTAGCAACATAGCAACACACAGTGTAGCAATATAGCAACACACAGTGTAGCAACATAGCAACACACAGTGTAGCAACATAGCAACACACAGTATAGCAACATAGCAACACACAGTGTAGCAACATAGCAACACACAGTGTAGCAACAGAGCAACACACAGTGTAGCAACATAGCAACACACAGTGTAGCAACATAGCAACACACAGTGTAGCAACATAGCAACACACAGTGTAGCAACATAGCAACACACAGTGTAGCAACATAGCAACACACATTGTAGCAACATAGCAACACACAGTATAGCAACATAGCAACACACAGTGTAGCAATATAGCAACACACAGTGTAGCAACATCGCAACACACAGTGTAGCAACATAGCAACACACAGTGTAGCAACATAGCAACACACAGTGTAGCAACATAGCAACACACAGTGTAGCAACATAGCAACACACAGTGTAGCAACATAGCAACACACAGTGTAGCAACATAGCAACACACAGTGTAGCAACATAGCAACACACAGTGTAGCAACATAGCAACACACAGTGTAGCAACTTAGCAACACACAGTATAGCAACATAGCAACACACAGTGTAGCAACATAGCAACACACAGTATAGCAACATAGCAACACACAGTGTAGCAACATAGCAACACACAGTGTAGCAACATAGCAACACACAGTGTAGCAACATAGCAACACACAGTGTAGCAACATAGCAACACACAGTGTAGCAACATAGCAACACACAGTGTAGCAACATAGCAACACACAGTGTAGCAACATAGCAACACACAGTGTAGCAACTTAGCAACACACAGTAAATCAACATAGCAACACACAGTGTAGCAACATAGCAACACACAGTATAGCAACATAGCAACACACAGTGTAGCAACATAGCAACACACAGTGTAGCAACTTAGCAACACACAGTGTAGCAACATAGCAACACACAGTGTAGCAACACACTGCTGGTGTTCCCACTGTGTAACTATCATATAGAACAGAACTCACCTATTTGTGGTTGCAGGGGTCGAGTCATAGCTCCTGGCCCCGTGTTAAGGTCTCATACCCTTGAGTTCAAAACACTACGAGACTGTTCCAGACATGCATTATTCTCTAGCTAGGAGTCAAAAATACTACGAGTCTTTGCTGTACGTACGTTACCCTCTAGTTAGCAGTCAAAAACACCACGAAACAGGCATTATCCTCTAGTTGAGAGTCAAAAACATTACGAGCATAAGAAGACCCGAAAAAAAAACGAACGAAATTGTAAAACAAAACCCCAGCCTCCCAAGATGATCCATCAGAGCAGAAGTTATCACTCAGCATCGTTCACTTAGCATCACATCCGGGCAAGTTATCTCACCTACACACACATATAAATACGGCTGTTTCAAAATCATGGACCCATTATTTTGAAACACCCTGTAGAGTTATCATACATAGTAACATATGTATAAATTACCTTCCAGTATGACCCGAAAGAAGGTCAGAAAGGGGGAGTATTTCCATTGGTGTCGCAGGTGGAACGATATGGGGGGAAAGACTGTGAAAATATGTGGAAAAGTGTGATTAAATTATGAGGGTATCTTAATGGTATGACTTGAGGAGCGGGTCTGGGCACTGCGGGCTCGATGCTACGTGTTTAGGCTCGACAATAATAGAAACGATGTCTGTGGTTTGTGTCACTGGCGAGGGAGATGTCCAGGCTGTTATTATCCTGGGTCGTTAAGGGGAGAGGGAGGTGGTCAGGGGTATGGTTGATGGAGGGGGAGAGAGAGAGAGGGGGAGAGAGAGAGGGGGGGGAGAGAGGGAGAGCGAGAGGGAGAGAGAGAGCGAACGGGAGAGAGAGATTAAAGGAAGGGAAAGAGGAGGAACAGTTCAAGGGCAAGGAGAGAGGGACGGAAGAAGATATGAAGGGAAGGAGAGGAGGGAGCAAGGAAGGGATGGATGGAAGGAGAGAAGGAGGGAGGGAGAGAGGGGGTGGAGGGAAGGAGAGAAGGAGGGACGGAGAGAGAGGGTGAAGGGAAGTAGGGGTGGAGGAGGGGTTCTAACATACTCCATTCCACTAACAAATGTGGGACTGGAATAGATCTGTGTGAGATCGTTTTTATTTGTAGGTTTCCGATAAACTTGAAATCTTAGGTTGTTATCTACTGTGTGACTGAGGACGTCTAGGAAAGGTAGGTTATCAGTGGACTCTTCTAGTGTAAACTGCATGTAGAAATGATAACCTGAACAACGCCTGTGTACAACACAGCAATTCCACCAATCATCTCATGAAATGCAGGGACGCCCAATTAGTGATCAAAGAAACTAATTTCCACAGACGAAAGTGCCTTGAATCATTACTAATCACTGTTTCTAATACAATTAAACAAAACAAGGGCAGCTTCACCATCTCTGAAGGCTTAGCAAGAACCCTCCTGAAAACTGTAAACCCTGCCATCACATAGTCTCTCCTGTTCATACTACACAAGCACACTACAGAGGATGAACACTGAAACAGATCTTCTCTAATTCAACCTCCAATAGAAATATTTATCTAACTTATTTTTATGTTACCCAAGTAATAGCTTTTATATCGTGCAAGAAAGGTATAAAATACCGACAATGTGAAAGTTAAGACACATGTGCAACATCTGGATATCTTTATTGTAGACGTTTCGCCATCCAGTGGCTTTATCAATACAGATTCTAGGACATAATTAGAAGACAGTAGAACTATATACGAAAGATGAGGTAATCAGTCCCTCAACCTTGGAGTTAGTGTTCACAGCATCGTGGTGGAGGAGAATCTGGAGCAAAGGCAAGAAGACTGGCGGTTATATAGGTGTCAGTGGATAGGGACGTGTAGCAGACGAGGGCATAGTCACTGGTAGGCGGGATACCCCAGTGGAAGTCCTTCCCGAAGAGATGGGTTAGTTGCAGCAGCCGTGAAGAAGGTCTTGTAGATGTCCTCTGAACCAAGATTCCTTGATGTTGCAGTGTCTGACAAGTTGTGCAAGAAATGTATAAAATAAAACCACTGGATGGCGAAACGTCTACAATAAAGATATCCAGATGTTGCACAAGTGTGTTAACTTTCACAGCTTTTTATATCCTTTTACTCATGTGCAAATTAATTGCATTACTACTACTACTACAACTTATATTACTACTACTACTACTACTACCACTAGTATTACACGTCACTCTAAGCCTATACATACCCTCTGCGTCCATATATTGTTTGTAATGGCTTGACAAAGTTCCTGGAGAGCGAAACGTTGCCACAATAAAATGTCACATTCGTTGCACTTGTGTCCTTTTACTTTACATGTTGTCGGTAATTCTACCAACTTTATTACATACTATGAGGTATATGTCTCTCAGTGTATATACACTGTGAGATGTATATCTCAGTGTATATACACTGTGAGATGTATATCTCAGTGTATATACACTGGTAGTTTACATTAATAACTATTTTAGGTATGAAAGTATTCTTTCTGGTGGTGTACAGGGGACACACAACCTTAATAACCCTCGTGCAGTAGATACACTTTAAAACACCATTAACCAACTAAATTCCGCGTAACGTAATCCCGCTGAGGTCCCCATTTCCCAGCATTTCGAACAAGAATTAAGCACGATAAAGAAAAAATTGATGCCTTTTCGTATTTCCCTGGTATAAGTATTTGTTAATGGTGGGACGGGCGC
>NC_091302.1:6894859-6907359 GCF_038502225.1 Cherax quadricarinatus | reverse complement strand
GAAGGTGACACTTGAGTGCATATTGAAGGTGACACTTGAGTGCATATTGAAGGTGACACTTGGGTGCATATTGAAGGTGACACTTGAGTGCATATTGAAGGTGACACTTGAGTGCATATTGAAGGTGACACTTGGGTGCATATTGAAGGTGACACTTGGGTGCATATTGAAGGTGACACTTGAGTGCATATTGAAGGTGACACTTGAGTGCATATTGAAGGTGACACTTGAGTGTATATTGAAGGTGACACTTGAGTGCATATTGAAGGTGACACTTGGGTGCATATTTAAGGTGACACTTGGGTGCATATTGAAGGTGACACTTGAGTGCATATTGAAGGTGACACTTGGGTGCATATTGAAGGTGACACTTGAGTGCATATTGAAGGTGACACTTGAGTGCATATTGAAGGTGACACTTGGGTGCATATTGAAGGTGACACTTGGGTGCATATTGAAGGTGACACTTGGGTGCATATTGAAGGTGACACTTGGGTGTATATTGAAGGTGACACTTGAGTGCATATTGAAGGTGACACTTGAGTGCATATTGAAGGTGACACTTGGGTGCATATTGAAGGTGACACTTGGGTGTATATTGAAGGTGACACTTGGGTGTATATTGAAGGTGACACTTGGGTGTATATTGAAGGTGACACTTGAGTGCATATTGAAGGTGACACTTGAGTGCATATTGAAGGTGACACTTGGGTGCATATTGAAGGTGACACTTGGGTGCATATTGAAGGTGACACTTGGGTGCATATTGAAGGTGACACTTGGGTGCATATTGAAGGTGACACTTGAGTGCATATTGAAGGTGACACTTGAGTGCATATTGAAGGTGACACTTGGGTGCATATTGAAGGTGACACTTGGGTGCACATTGAAGGTGACACTTGAGTGCATATTGAAGGTGACACTTGAGTGCATATTGAAGGTGACACTTGAGTGCATATTGAAGGTGACACTTGAGTGTATATTGAAGGTGACACTTGAGTGCATATTGAAGGTGACACTTGGGTGCATATTGAAGGTGACACTTGGGTGCACATTGAAGGTGACACTTGAGTGCATATTGAAGGTGACACTTGGGTGCATATTGAAGGTGACACTTGAGTGCATATTGAAGGTGACACTTGAGTGCATATTGAAGGTGACACTTGGGTGCATATTGAAGGTGACACTTGGGTGCATATTGAAGGTGACACTTGGGTGCATATTGAAGGTGACACTTGGGTGCATATTGAAGGTGACACTTGAGTGCATATTGAAGGTGACACTTGAGTGCATATTGAAGGTGACACTTGGGTGCATATTGAAGGTGACACTTGGGTGCACATTGAAGGTGACACTTGAGTGCATATTGAAGGTGACACTTGGGTGCATATTGAAGGTGACACTTGAGTGCATATTGAAGGTGACACTTGAGTGCATATTGAAGGTGACACTTGGGTGCATATTGAAGGTGACACTTGGGTGCATATTGAAGGTGACACTTGGGTGCATATTGAAGGTGACACTTGGGTGCATATTGAAGGTGACACTTGAGTGCATATTGAAGGTGACACTTGAGTGCATATTGAAGGTGACACTTGAGTGCATATTGAAGGTGACACTTGGGTGCATATTGAAGGTGACACTTGGGTGCATATTGAAGGTGACACTTGGGTGTATATTGAAGGTGACACTTGAGTGCATATTGAAGGTGACACTTGGGTGTATATTGAAGGTGACACTTGAGTGCATATTGAAGGTGACACTTGGGTGCATATTGAAGGTGACACTTGAGTGCATATTGAAGGTGACACTTGGGTGCATATTGAAGGTGACACTTGAGTGCATAATGAAGGTGACACTTGGGTGCATATTAAAGGTGACACTTGAGTGCATATTGAAGGTGACACTTGAGTGCATATTGAAGGTGACACTTGAGTGCATATTGAAGGTGACACTTGAGTGCATATTGAAGGTGACACTTGGGTGCATATTGAAGGTGACACTTGGGTGTATATTGAAGGTGACACTTGGGTGCATATTGAAGGTGACACTTGGGTGCATATTGAAGGTGACACTTGGGTGCATATTGAAGGTGACACTTGGGTGTATATTGAAGGTGACACTTGGGTGCATATTGAAGGTGACACTTGGGTGCATATTGAAGGTGACACTTGGGTGCATATTGAAGGTGACACTTGGGTGTATATTGAAGGTGACACTTGAGTGCATATTGAAGGTGACACTTGGGTGCATATTGAAGGTGACACTTGGGTGTATATTGAAGGTGACACTTGAGTGCATATTGAAGGTGACACTTGGGTGTATATTGAAGGTGACACTTGAGTGCATATTGAAGGTGACACTTGGGTGCATATTGAAGGTGACACTTGGGTGTATATTGAAGGTGACACTTGAGTGCATATTGAAGGTGACACTTGGGTGTATATTGAAGGTGACACTTGAGTGCATATTGAAGGTGACACTTGAGTGCATATTGAAGGTGACACTTGGGTGTATATTGAAGGTGACACTTGGGTGCATATTGAAGGTGACACTTGGGTGTATATTGAAGGTGACACTTGAGTGCATATTGAAGGTGACACTTGAGTGCATATTGAAGGTGACACTTGGGTGCATATTGAAGGTGACACTTGGGTGTATATTGAAGGTGACACTTGAGTGCATATTGAAGGTGACACTTGAGTGCATATTGAAGGTGACACTTGGGTGCATATTGAAGGTGACACTTGGGTGTATATTGAAGGTGACACTTGAGTGCATATTGAAGGTGACACTTGAGTGCATATTGAAGGTGACACTTGGGTGCATATTGAAGGTGACACTTGGGTGTATATTGAAGGTGACACTTGAGTGCATATTGAAGGTGACACTTGAGTGCATATTGAAGGTGACACTTGGGTGCATATTGAAGGTGACACTTGGGTGTATATTGAAGGTGACACTTGAGTGCATATTGAAGGTGACACTTGGGTGCATATTGAAGGTGACACTTGGGTGCATATTGAAGGTGACACTTGGGTGCATATTGAAGGTGACACTTGGGTGTTTATTGAAGGTGACACTTGGGTGCATATTGAAGGTGACACTTGGGTGCATATTGAAGGTGACACTTGGGTGTATATTGAAGGTGACACTTGGGTGTATATTGAAGGTGACACTTGGGTGTATATTGAAGGTGACACTTGGGTGTATATTGAAGGTGACACTTGGGTGTATATTGAAGGTGACACTTGGGTGCATATTGAAGGTGACACTTGGGTGCATATTGAAGGTGACACTTGGGTGCATATTGAAGGTGACACTTGAGTGCATATTGAAGGTGACACTTGGGTGCATATTGAAGGTTCATAGTTTTGCTCAGCATTTCAGACAATGTTAACTAAAAGGACATATGCGCAACTAAGGACCTGTCTTGTATGGGCCAGTAGGCCTGCTGCAGTGTTCCTCCATTCTCATGTTCTTAATGCGACATTGTGGCAAAGTTCCGCCACAAAGCTCCTGGAGAGCGAAACGTTGCCACAGTAAAATGTCACATCAGTTGCTCTTGTGACCTTTTAACTAACATACTGTCGGTAATTAGTCAACATTATCACACATTTCGGTCACTGGTAGTGGCGGTAGAAATTTCGTTATAAACAGTTTACGTCAAAGTCAGTGGAAGCAGACAGTGTATACATGAGCAATCAGTGGAAGCAGACAGTGTATACATCAGCAGTCAGTGGAAGCAGACAGTGTATACATCAGCAGTCAGTGGAAGCAGACAGTGTATACATGAGCAGTCAGTGGAAGCAGACAGTGTATACATCAGCAGTCAGTGGAAGCAGACAGTGTATACATCAGCAGTCAGTGGAAGCAGACAGTGTATACATCAGCAGTCAGTGGAAGCAGACAGTGTATACATCAGCAGTCAGTGGAAGCAGACAGTGTATACATCAGCAGTCAGTGGAAGCAGACAGTGTATACATCAGCAGTCAGTGGAAGCAGACAGTGTATACATCAGCAGTCAGTGGAAGCAGACAGTGTATACATCAGCAGTCAGTGGAAGCAGACAGTGTATACATCAGTAGTCAGTGGAAGCAGACAGTGTATACATCAGCAGTCAGTGGAAGCAGACAGTGTATACATCAGTAGTCAGTGGAAGCAGACAGTGTACACATCAGCAGTCAGTGGAAGCAGACAGTGTATACATCAGCAGTCAGTGGAAGCAGACAGTGTATACATCAGCAGTGTCTCTGAGGGAAGGAGCAGAGACACTGTAACAACGGCAAGCTAACATCTGTAAGTCACTGGGAACAGCTGCATGAATAGTAACACTGTGAATGTAGTTGCAACATTCAAGGTATACTGACAAGTAGCAGTGAAGTACACTCAGTAGCTGCAACATTCACGCAAGGGAGACCGACAAGTAGCAGTGAAATTCGCACCAGCATCACTGACACACATACAATATAAGACAATAAAGAGGTTCGTGAGGGAGCACTGGAGAGAAGACACCTCGTAAACACCAGTCAGTAAATCTATCTTATAAGGTGTCCAGTATGACTTAAGAAATCGTAATGACACGATTGCAAATAAACCATACCCCCGGCCGGGATTGAACCCGCGGTCATAGAGTCTCAAAACTCCAGCCCGTCGCGACGGGCTGGAGTTTTGAGACTCTATGACCGCGGGTTCAATCCCGGCCGGGGGTATGGTTTTTTAAGGTGTCCAGTAACTGGGTTGGTAGCGCACTCGGCTCACACATTGACGTCCATGGTTCAATCACCGGTATGTGTGGTAACATTACGGTATGTTTCCTTAAGACACCTGTTCTCCCTGTTCATCTAGCGGTAAATAGGTACCTGGGTGTTAGTGGACTGGTGTGGGTCGCATCCTGGGGACAAAATTAACCTAATTTGCCCCAGATGCTTTGTATATTAAGTGGCCGTCTTCGTAGTATGTCACTGATGTCAGCTATGGTATGTATAAGTTGAGTCATGTAATTGTAGAAAAAGATTATTATTATTATTATTATTGTTAGTACTAGTATTAGCAGTAACTAAGCTGGACGCCTTGATCCTGGAGATCTCTTGATCCAAGGAATTGGAGCTGCCCTCGCCTTTCTCGGAAAACGATTGTCTCTCAATCCCCCCATGAGTTACATGATCCTTACGGGTTTAGCGCTTTCCCAATTGACAATATAAACACTGACAATATAAACACTGACAATATAAACACTGACAATATAAACACTGACAATATAAACACTGACAATATAAACACTGACAATATAAACACTGACAATATAAACACTGACAATATAAACACTGACAATATAAACACTGACAATATAAACACTGACAATATAAACACTGACAATATAAACACTGACAATATAAACACTGACAATATAAACACTGACAATATAAACACTGACAATATAAACACTGACAATATAAACACTGACAATATAAACACTGACAATATAAACACTGACAATATAAACACTGACAATATAAACACTGACAATATAAACACTGACAATATAAACACTGACAATATAAACACTGACAATATAAACACTGACAATATAAACACTGACAATATAAACACTGACAATATAAACACTGACAATATAAACACTGACAATATAAACACTGACAATATAAACACTGACAATATAAACACTGACAATATAAACACTGACAATATAAACACTGACAATATAAACACTGACAATATAAACACTGACAATATAAACACTGACAATATAAACACTGACAATATAAACACTGACAATATAAACACTGACAATATAAACACTGACAATATAAACACTGACAATATAAACACTGACAATATAAACACTGACAATATAAACACTGACAATATAAACACTGACAATATAAACACTGACAATATAAACACTGACAATATAAACACTGACAATATAAACACTGACAATATAAACACTGACAATATAAACACTGACAATATAAACACTGACAATATAAACACTGACAATATAAACACTGACAATATAAACACTGACAATATAAACACTGACAATATAAACACTGACAATATAAACACTGACAATATAAACACTGACAATATAAACACTGACAATATAAACACTGACAATATAAACACTGACAATATAAACACTGACAATATAAACACTGACAATATAAACACTGACAATATAAACACTGACAATATAAACACTGACAATATAAACACTGACAATATAAACACTGACAATATAAACACTGACAATATAAACACTGACAATATAAACACTGACAATATAAACACTGACAATATAAACACTGACAATATAAACACTGACAATATAAACACTGACAATATAAACACTGACAATATAAACACTGACAATATAAACACTGACAATATAAACACTGACAATATAAACACTGACAATATAAACACTGACAATATAAACACTGACAATATAAACACTGACAATATAAACACTGACAATATAAACACTGACAATATAAACACTGACAATATAAACACTGACAATATAAACACTGACAATATAAACACTGACAATATAAACACTGACAATATAAACACTGACAATATAAACACTGACAATATAAACACTGACAATATAAACACTGACAATATAAACACTGACAATATAAACACTGACAATATAAACACTGACAATATAAACACTGACAATATAAACACTGACAATATAAACACTGACAATATAAACACTGACAATATAAACACTGACAATATAAACACTGACAATATAAACACTGACAATATAAACACTGACAATATAAACACTGACAATATAAACACTGACAATATAAACACTGACAATATAAACACTGACAATATAAACACTGACAATATAAACACTGACAATATAAACACTGACAATATAAACACTGACAATATAAACACTGACAATATAAACACTGACAATATAAACACTGACAATATAAACACTGACAATATAAACACTGACAATATAAACACTGACAATATAAACACTGACAATATAAACACTGACAATATAAACACTGACAATATAAACACTGACAATATAAACACTGACAATATAAACACTGACAATATAAACACTGACAATATAAACACTGACAATATAAACACTGACAATATAAACACTGACAATATAAACACTGACAATATAAACACTGACAATATAAACACTGACAATATAAACACTGACAATATAAACACTGACAATATAAACACTGACAATATAAACACTGACAATATAAACACTGACAATATAAACACTGACAATATAAACACTGACAATATAAACACTGACAATATAAACACTGACAATATAAACACTGACAATATAAACACTGACAATATAAACACTGACAATATAAACACTGACAATATAAACACTGACAATATAAACACTGACAATATAAACACTGACAATATAAACACTGACAATATAAACACTGACAATATAAACACTGACAATATAAACACTGACAATATAAACACTGACAATATAAACACTGACAATATAAACACTGACAATATAAACACTGACAATATAAACACTGACAATATAAACACTGACAATATAAACACTGACAATATAAACACTGACAATATAAACACTGACAATATAAACACTGACAATATAAACACTGACAATATAAACACTGACAATATAAACACTGACAATATAAACACTGACAATATAAACACTGACAATATAAACACTGACAATATAAACACTGACAATATAAACACTGACAATATAAACACTGACAATATAAACACTGACAATATAAACACTGACAATATAAACACTGACAATATAAACACTGACAATATAAACACTGACAATATAAACACTGACAATATAAACACTGACAATATAAACACTGACAATATAAACACTGACAATATAAACACTGACAATATAAACACTGACAATATAAACACTGACAATATAAACACTGACAATATAAACACTGACAATATAAACACTGACAATATAAACACTGACAATATAAACACTGACAATATAAACACTGACAATATAAACACTGACAATATAAACACTGACAATATAAACACTGACAATATAAACACTGACAATATAAACACTGACAATATAAACACTGACAATATAAACACTGACAATATAAACACTGACAATATAAACACTGACAATATAAACACTGACAATATAAACACTGACAATATAAACACTGACAATATAAACACTGACAATATAAACACTGACAATATAAACACTGACAATATAAACACTGACAATATAAACACTGACAATATAAACACTGACAATATAAACACTGACAATATAAACACTGACAATATAAACACTGACAATATAAACACTGACAATATAAACACTGACAATATAAACACTGACAATATAAACACTGACAATATAAACACTGACAATATAAACACTGACAATATAAACACTGACAATATAAACACTGACAACATAAACACTGACAATATAAACACTGACAACTATAAACACTGACAATATAAACACTGACAATATAAACACTGACAATATAAACACTGACAATATAAACACTGACAATATAAACACTGACAATATAAACACTGACAATATAAACACTGACAATATAAACACTGACAATATAAACACTGACAATATAAACACTGACAATATTAACACTGACAATGTAAACACTGATAATATAAACACTGACAATGTAAGCACTGACAATAAAAACAAACACAGTATAAACACTGACAGTATAAACACTGACAACATAAACACTGACAACATAAACACTGACAACATAAACACTGACAACATAAACACTGACAACATAAACACTGACAACATAAACACTGACAACATAAACACTGACAACATAAACACTGACAACATAAACACTGACAACATAAACACTGACAACATAAACACTGACAACATATACACTAGCAACATAAACACTAGCAACATAAACACTAGCAACATAAACACTGACAACATAACACTAGCAGCATGAACACTAGCAACATAAATACTAGCCTCATAAACACTAGCAACATAAACACTAACAACATAAACACTAGCAACATAAACGCTAGCAACATTAACACTAGCAGCATAAACACTAGAACATAAACACTAGCAACATGAACACTAGCAACATAAACACTAGCAACATAAACACTAGCAACATAAACACTGGCAACATAAACACTGACAACGTAAGCACTAGCAACATAAACACTAGCAACATAAACACTGACAACATAAACACTAGCAATATAAACACTGCAACATAAACACTGACAACATAAGCACTAGCAACATAAACACTAGCAACATAAACATTGACAACATAAGCACTAACAACATAAACACTAGCAACATAAACACTAGCAACATAAACACTGACAACATAAACACTAGCAACATAAACACTGCAACATAAACACTGACAACATAAGCACTAGCAACATAAACACTAGCAACATAAACATTGACAACATAATCACTAACAACATAAACACTAGCAACATAAACACTAACAACATAAACACTAGCAACATAAACACTAACAACATGAACACTAGCAACATAAACACTAGCAACATAAACACTAGCAACATAAACACTAGCAACCTAAACACTGACAACATAAACACAAGCAACATAAACACTGACAACATAAACACTGACAACATAAGCACTAGCAACATAAACACTAGTAACATAAACATTGACAACTTAAGCACTAGCAACGTAAACACTAGCAACATAAACACTAGCAACATAAACACTAGCAACATAAACAATGACAACATAAACACCAGCAACATAAACACTAGCAACATGAACACTAGCAACATAAACACTAGCAACATAAACACTAGCAACATAAACACTAGCAACATAAACACTGACAACATAAACACTACCAACATAAACACTAGCAACATAAACACCAGCAACATAAACACCAGCAACATAAACACTAGCAACATAAACACCAGCAACATAAACACTAGCAACATAAACACTAGCAACATAAACACCAGCAACATAAACACCAGCAACATAAACACCAGCAACATAAACACCAACATAAACACCAGCAACATAAACACTAGCAACATAAACCCTAGCAACATAAACACCAGCAACATAAACACTGACAACATAAACACCACAACATAAACACCAACATAAACACCAGCAACATAAACACTAGCAACATAAACACTAGCAACATAAACACTAGCAACATATACACTAGCAACATAAACACTAGCAACATAAACACCAGCAACATAAACACTAGCATTATAAACACTAGCAATATAAAGAACAGCAGCATAAACACAAGCAACATAAACACCAGCAACATAAACACTAGCAACATAAACACTGACAACATAAACACCAGCAACATAAACACTAGCAACATGAACACTAGCAACATAAACACTAACAACATAAACACTAGCAACATAAACACTAGCGACATAAACACCAGCAACATAAACACTAGCAGCATAAACACTAACAACATAAACACTAGCAAAAACACTAGCAACATAAACACCAGCAACATAAACACCAGCAACATAACCACCAGCAACATAAACACCAGCAACATAAACACCAGCAACATAAACACTAGCAACATAAACACAGTAACCATCACTTAAAGTCTCTTGTCACAGCCTTTTATTGCAGGTTCCCTAGGGAGCCCGATCCTAAGTGACGCTGGGAATCAACCTCTGAATGCCTTATTATTCTCGTTAATTGTTGTTATTGCCTGCGTAATGACTGGGGGATTGTGGTCCTCACCTCGGGGGCAGAGAAATGGAATTGGAAACTCTGTATAGGGGGAGAATTTTGTTTGTGGGGCAGTGAGATGGAATTGAAAACTTTATTGATTAGTATTTTGTTCCGGTATCAGAGAAATGGGATTGGAAACTCTGTATAGGGGGTGAATTTTGTTTGTGGGGCAGTGAGATGGAATTGAAAACTTTATTGATTAGTATTTTGTTCCGGTATCAGAGAAATGGGATTGGAAACTCCTTATTGCGGGAGTATTTTGTATCTGGGATTTGTTGTGCTTTCTCATCCTCTTAAGTTCTTTCGTCAGTATATTTTGGTTGTTTGAGTTTCTAGTGTGGGAGATAGAGGCGTTATTTTCGTTGACTGGCTCTATCGTCTTCGTGTGTTAGTGTGACTAGTCAATGAAACAAGTGTGAGGGAAACGTCGTCATTCAGAGTCCCGCGTGTCCGAGTTATTTGAGCGAGGCCTTTTTGCAGACCGGGCCGCGGGGGCGTTGACCCCGGAAACTCTCTCCAGGTATGTTACAAAAAACGCGATTCTAAAAGCTTAGAGATCTCCAGTGAATACTAGAAAGGACTGCCCTTCTAGCATCCAGCCTGTTACTGGGTTTTCGTAACAATTAGTCAGTATCCTTGTACAATTATCCATTAGAATTCAGTATGGTTCAATAGTGCTTCAGGATTACAACTGGTAGGCTACTAACTAGAGAAATTAAAATTTAATAAATTTATTAATTTAATTGTCTAGGCGTATATCAAATTAAATTAATCACAATAATCAATAATCAATAATCTAGTGTACAATATTATTGTGCTGAAAGCACATATCACATTCATAAGTCTTAAGTACCGTCTGGTACATTAACATTTAATAAGATATTACAAATATGTACAAATAAGTTTGTGTGTATGTGTGTAAGTGCTCTAAGTAGTTCGCTATGTCTCACGACTCGACTAGACTTAAACAAGTGACTGACAAAGTCCTCAAATAAACTAACTTCTTGACCAACTGGCAATCAGAACAGTCTGCTTGAACAACAAAAAGAATGCTAAGCCCAATAGCAATATAACAAGGAACTGTGACACAGAATCAGGAACAAGGAGATAATATAACGACACTAAGTAGGGACCATCAGCAGATCCTCCACAAAAGTCACAAAACTCCCATACTACTGAATCTAAGTTCAGCATAAGAAAATCCCCGACTGTGACAGTACACAGATACCAGTAAAAGTTAGGTCAGAAGCTACAGCTCAGGACCTGAGTTGCTCAGAGTGTCTATGCGACACACAACCTCAGTACAACATCGAAAATCACTAAGTCTATACAATGTTCTGTGAACAGAGTCTCACAGAACCTAACGAGACAGAGACGAACTTCCAACAAGGGCCAATAAAGGAGATTTAGGATCTTGTCAGGGATATGTCCAACCACCAAGAGAGTCTAGACCAGACTGAATACTTCAGGCGAGGTGAGGACACCCCCCCTCTATCACGTGATAGCTCTGTGGACAGCTGCTACTCAGTAACAACGAGAAGCCGGCTGGGAAACGAGCCACAAGCAATAATTACAGTAGTTAGACAATCAAGACTTGGACTTTGAGCACATAATATGTTACATCCTACCTAACAAC